>NC_140243.1:24538445-24540945 GCF_949987555.1 Borostomias antarcticus
CTTACCACCCCTCCTTACCACCCCTCCTTACCACCCCTCCTTACTACCCCTCCTTACCACCCCTCCCTACCACCCCTCCTTACCACCCCTCCTTACCACCCCTCCTTACCTCCCCTCCTTACCACCCCTCCTTACCACCCCTCCTTACTACCCCTCCTTACTACCCCTCCTAACCACCCCTCCTTACTACCCCTCCTTACCACCCCTCCTTACTACCCCTCATTACCATCCCTCCTTACCACCCCTCCTTACTACCCCTCCTTACCACCCCTCCTTACCACCCCTCCTTACTACCCCTCCTTACCAGCCCTCCTTACCACCCCTCCTTACTACCCCTCCTTAACACCCCTCCTTACCACCCCTCCTAACTACCCCTCCTTACTACCCCTCCTTACTACCCCTCCTTACCACCCCTCCTTACCACCCCTCCTTACCACCCCTCCTTACTACCCCTCCTTACCACCCCTCCTTACCACCCCTCCTTACTACCCCTCCTTACCACCCCTCCTTACCATCCCTCCTTACCACCCCTCCTTACCACCCCTCCTTACCACCCCTCCTTACCACCCCTCCCTCTCCCTGAGAACAGCTGACTGCCTGATCTCTGGCAGTGACCCTGGCTCACCAGCACTGTTCACACCATCAAATATTCAACATGTGTGTGTGTGTGTGTGTGTGTGTGCGTGTGTGTGCATGAGTGCGTGCGCATGTTTGCGAGCGTTAGGCAGCAGCAGCCGTGTGTGTGTTCTGGGTCTGGTTACCTGGTGTCTGAGCATAGAGCCGGGAAGCCAGGGGACTGAGATGGCGGCTGGCTAGAGATGCTGACCGTGGGAGACAGACAGACAGACAGGCAGACTGACGAACAGACAGACAGGCAGACGGACTGATGAACAGACAGACAGACAGGCAGACGGACTGACAGACAGACAGACAGACAGACAGGCAGACGGACTGATGAACAGACAGACTGACAGGCAGACGGACTGATGAACAGACAGACTGACAGACAGACAGGCAGACGGACTGATGAACAGACAGACAGACAGGCAGACAGACAGACGGACTGATGAACAGACAGACAGGCAGCGGTGTTTCTGTGTGAAGATGGAGTGAGCTATCGCCTGAACCGACCCTTCCAGCGGGGGACGACAGGATGTTTAAGAAGAGGAGGATGCAGAAGGTATGGAACAGAGAGGAGAGGGAGGGAGGGGAGGACAAGAGCCTAAAAGCTCAACTCCTTCATAAAAGACAGATCTCTTTTTACGACGGAGTGGAACTTTTTAGGACTAGTGGGTCTCTGCTCCGTCATAGCCAGGAGATGGAGGTGTGTGTTGGTCGGCTGTGAGACCTGCGTGCCACTGGGCTGGAGCAGGCTGCAGGAGTTGGTCTCCGATAGCAGCCCTGTGTACCTGTGTCTGTAGTAGATGCTAACGGCTATCCGCTAGCTGCTGCCCACAGCGCAGCCTGATCACCTTACAGGCCTGTTGTTCCCCGCCTGCTGCCACGGTAACCCTACCCCAGCCTGGATGGGAGTGGAGGAGCGGGGAGGTGTGTGTGCGTGTGTGTGTGCGTGTGTGCGTGTGTGTGTGTGTGTGTGTGTGTGTGTGTGTGTGTGTGTGGAGAACTGGGTTGTTTACAGAGTACACACACACACACACACACACTTTCCATACAAGTGAAACCATATGCAGGGAAGGAGCCACTCCTCACACCTGCTCTGCTCCGACGACAGGCCGTGGCCGGAGGGAGGGGCGTGTGAGTGTGGGCGGGGCCTGTGAAAGAGGAAGCAGGCTGCTGCTGCGCTTCCCCAGAGGGGCTGAGCGGCCGGACAGCCTGGAGCTCAGGTGATCTGTGACGGAGGCTTCCGGAGAGCGGAACCCGGGTTGATGAGAGGCTGGCTGAGCTCGGTACCGGCAGCTGCTCGCAGTTCTCTCTCTGCTTCAGGACAGGCAGGACAGTACGCTGACTGGAGGGTTAGACTGGTAACCTGTGTGTGTGTGTGTGTGTGTGTGTGTCTGTGTCTGTGTCTGTGTGTGTGTGTGTGTGTGTGTGTGTGTGTGTGTGTGTGTGTGTGTGTCTAGTACTCTATAGTGGGATTCCATAGTGTTGCATGAGTTTTCCATCAGTCTTGGTATGCGCCTGCTTTCTGTCGTGCTACTTTGCATTCGTGTTTTGATTTCCTTCTCCCTTCTCCTCTTATTCCCATCCTCCTCTCCTCCGCCTACCCCTACCCCTCCTCCCCTGCTCCTTCACTCATCCTCCTGTTGACCCTCTCCTCCTCTCCCTCCTCTCCACCTCTCCCTCCTCTCCTCCCCCTACCCCTCCTCCCCTGCTCCTTCACTCATCCTCCTGTTGACCCTCTCCCTCCTCTCCTTCTCTCCTCCTCTCCCTCCTCTCCTCCGCCTACCCCTCCTCTCCTGCTCCTTCACTCATCCTCCTGTTGACCCTCTCCCTCCTCTCCTTCTCTCCTCCTCTCCCTCCTCTCCCTCCTCTTCCTCCT
>NC_140243.1:24543445-24575945 GCF_949987555.1 Borostomias antarcticus
TGCGTGTGTGTGTCTGTGTGTGCGTGTGTGTGTGTGCGTGTGTGTCTGTGCGTGCGTGTTTGTCTGTGTGTGTGTGTGTGTCTGTGTGTATAACTCCCGGGTCTATATGTGCTTCTCAGTTACAGTTTGCGAGTGAGCAGAGCGATGCCAACTGGAACTCCAGCTCTGCCAAAGACATGGTCTTCCTGGTGCAGGTGTCCTGC
Organism: Borostomias antarcticus; assembly: GCF_949987555.1. Lineage (NCBI taxonomy): Eukaryota > Metazoa > Chordata > Actinopteri > Stomiiformes > Stomiidae > Borostomias > Borostomias antarcticus. Next base: position 24,543,649 of record NC_140243.1, read on the forward strand.
CAGGTGACTGGGTGCACACACGCACACACGCACACACGCACGCACACACACGCACGCACGCACACACACACACACGCACTCAGACACGCACGCACACACACACACACAAATACACGTGATATACCAGAAATATCCCAACTGCTTCCTATTTTTACCCCATTTTGCTACCACCAGCCCTTTCTCTTTGCTGTGTTCCTCAAATGATGATCCTCTCTTCCCCCCTCCTTCCCTCCCTCCCCCCCTCCTTCCCTCCCTCCCTCCCTCCCTCTCTTCCCCCTCCCTCCCTCCCTCTCTCCCTCCCTCCTTCTCTCCCCCCCTCCCTCCCTCCCTCCCTCCCTCCCTCTCTTCCCCCTCCCTCCCTCTCTCCCTCCCTCCCTCCCTCCCTCCCTCTCTCTCTTCCCCCCTCCCCCCCTCCCCCCCTCCCTCCCTCCCTCTCTCGCTCCAGGGGAAGATGTGGGCGGTGCGCCGCTCCTACGACGAGTTCTGTACGCTGGACGCCCACCTGCACCAGTGCATCTACGACCGCCGCTACTCCCAGCTGCTGCCCCTCCCCGCCCTCAACGAGATAGGAGACAGACCAGAGGTGAGAGCACACACACACACACACTCACACACACACATTTGATCCTGGGTTTATCGGAGACGGATCATATTTGCATTTGTTGATGATATTTGCCGTTGTTGTTGTTATCGTTATCCTCAGGTGTTTACTCCGCTGCTGTCTGAGTACCTGAGTCGTCTCTCCATGATCGTGGACAACAAACTGAACTGTGGACCCGTCCTCACCTGGATGGAGGTGAGGGAGGGAGGGAGGGAGGGAGGGAGGGGAGGATGTATCGAGAGTAGGCGTGAAGGAAGAGAGAGTAAGAACAGGTGAATGGGTGTGAATGAATGAAAGACATTATTAGTGAGTGAGGAAAGAGTGGTGAGGAGGAGGAGGAGGAGGGGGGAAGAGGTGGAGTTGAGAGAAGAAAGAGAGGTTGAGAGAATCATTGTGTGTGAGAGAGAGTCGGCCAAAGAGAATCAGCTCTTTGTGTTTGGACACCTGCTCCCCAGCCTGCGCATGGAATGTGATCATGAAGAATGAATCAGTGGAACCGCTCCGCTGTAATGGAAATGTTCACATGAGACTTGTGAGACATCCTCCTCCTGACCAAGCCTGACCCTAGGGCAGTGATGAGGCAGGTCAGGGTCAGATGAGGGTTGTGGTGAAGGTCAGGTTAGGGTTAGGGGTTAGCCCCGCCCCCTCGTCTGACGAACCGCGCTCCCCGCCCCCGCTCCCCGCCAGATCGACAACCGGGGGAACCACTTCATGCTGAAAGAGGAAGCCTCGCTCAACGTTCCGGCCATCGCCGCCGCCCACGTCACCAAGCGCTACACGGCGCAGGCCAGCGACGAGATCTCCATCGAGGTGAGGGTCCCGACCAGCGCTGGGCGAGTTACTGAAAACTAGTAACTAGCTACAGTTACTAGTTTCTTCTTTCAAAAGTTAGTTTTGAACTGGGTAATTGAGAAAGTAACTTTTGCGTTGCTTTTCAATTCTCTTATTAATGCACACGCTATAGTATATTATTATTATTATTTTTATTTTTTTTAAATAAATTATTATTATGTGTAATGCTTAACAAAGGGTACCCAATTTTCAATGGGTTAACAACTCCTAGGCTACCTCATCTCTGGCCAGTGGCATACAACATTCCTAGCCTTCAAACCAATGTAAGCCTACCTCAAGAGAAGCATCTCAAACTTCTGATCTGATAGCCTACAGCCTAGGCCATATCCTCAAAGACCGGACTCTGGTCCTGATCCAGACCGAACCACAACAAGTCCGGACTCTGGTCCTGATCCAGACCGAACCACAACAAGCCCGGACTCCGGTCCTGATCCAGACCGAACCACAACTGTCTCCGGACTCTGAGCAAATAGGCTATAGGTCTAACTTTTCATAGTATTATTTCATCACCACAGTGCAACGAAATTCTCCGCTTTCTCTCCTGCAAGCAGCACTTTGAACGTCCTCTGCTTTGAGGGGTTTGCGTTGGCAGTGTTGCCAGATTTGGAGGTCGGGATTGTCAATTCAATCTGGCAACACTGGGGTCAGACGAGTTGACAACGCAGCTAACTTTAGTTCCGTCTGCAGCTAACTAGCTAGTAGTTAGCCTGACGTTAGTTTTTTCCTCAGTTATTTCTAATGTAGCTGGCATGTTCAAAGGTGGCCAAAAGAAAAGTCAACAGTGAAAATAGAACAGTCAGCTCTCAGCCCGCTGCATGTTGTAGGCTACGCAAGCATTAAAGTCCTATGTTGCAAAAAGAATGGGCATTTTTAACTTGTGGCCATCCACAATGATATATCAATAACTAACACAGGTTCTAGGTGATGTGTCAGTTCATAGCATGAAGGGGAAATGAACCAATTTGAGCTAGGCCTACAACTTGAACATGAAACGAAAATACCTCCACAGGCTTTAGCCCTATTCTTGAGGACTACCTGGGCATGTAACGTTATAGAATAGAAGAATATAATAGTTCTATAACGCAATATAATCTAGATTGCGAATAGGGCTTTTGTTTACAAATCATCAATTCACCCATGGCCATCTTGCGCCCCGTCACCTGTTTAGAATGTGAATAGATGTCCACAGAGAAAGCGCCCTCTCAATCCAGGTACATTTGCACCTATTAGAATGTCAAAAGAAAGGGGTCTGTACATTGCTGGGGGTTTGACAGTAATATGCAAGGTTATGCATAATTAAGTATTGTGTAAATAAGCTACTTTTAAAAATCACATTATTTGACTGTGCTCAACCTGGAAAGTCGCAATAATAAGGATTCCGTTAAGGTTTTTGCTGCGTGTGTGTGATAAAATCTCACAAAGCTAGAAGTATGAATATAATCTGTAAAGGAAAAATAATTTCCATCGCATTTGTGCTTTCCTGAATAACTGATTCAAACAAACAGGAAATGTAGGCTATTTGTCCATTGGGCAAAAGTAACGATTAACGAGCCCATAATGAGCCCATTTAAGTTTCAGTAACTGTAGCTGGCTTATTTTTATTCTAAAAGTCATTTGTTACATATAGTTACTGCCAAAAGTAGTGAAGTTACAGTAACGTGTTACCTTGTAACGCGTGTGGTCCCGGCAGGGCCACGCAGGACCCAGACTCTGCCAACACTGACTGACTGTGTGTCTGATGAGGAGCTCTACTACCCAGGCCATCACCTCAGCCCAGAGGGGGTAGATGGAGCATCCATGGTGTTTCGTACAACAGACTCACTGTTATGTAATGCTGTGCGATGTCCTCGGGGTCTCTCTCTCTCTCTCTCTCCCTCTCTCTTTCTCTTTCTCTCTCTCTCTCTCTTTCACTCGCCCCCCATGCCCTGTTTGGCTTCTACCTTCATCATCCTCCTCTTCCTCTCCTCCCAGCCCAGGTCTATTCCTGTACCTCCTGCTCTACATACAGGCAGTCTTTCTGGGCCAGAGCGCCCTAGAACAGGATGACCCAAGCACACACACACACACACACACACACACATGTAGGTCCTCTCTCTTTAGCTCTTCCTCTCACTCCCCCTCTCCGCCATCTGAGTAAGGATGAGAAGTTGTTCTCCTCTAAAGCAGAGAGAGGTTATAGTATTATGACGTGAAAGTAGTATACAATGACCAGGATGTAATACTGCATTAGTATGGTGTAGTAGTGCTGTAATAGTGTAGTACTGCAGTAGTAGTGTTGTAGTAGGGTGTATTACTGCATTCGTATGGTGTAGTACTGCAGTAGTATGGTGTAGTACTGCAGTAGTATGGTGTAGTACTGCAGTAGTGTGGTGTAGTACTGTAGTAGTATGGTGTAGTACTGCAGTAGTGTGGTGTACTGTAGTAGTATGGTGTAGTACTGCAGTAGTGTGGTGTAGTACTGTAGTAGTATGGTGTAGTACTGCAGTAGTGTGGTGTAGTACTGCAGTAGTATGGTGTAGTACTGCAGTAGTACAGTATGGTGTAGTACTGCGGTAGTATGGTGTAGTACTGCATTAACACGGTTCTTCCAGCTCTGCTATTGTCTCCGTGTTGATGTAGTCTCCGCTCAGCTGGGGGTTGTTTGCAGAGTGTGGGGGCGGGGCCTGTTTGTCTGCCGGCCGTGTTTGTTTAAGGTGTTTGTGTGTAACGTGTGTCTGTGTGTTTGTGCATCCAGGTAGGTGACATCCTGTCAGTGATCGACATGCCCCCTAAAGAGGACACCAGCTGGTGGAGGGGCAAGCATGGCTTCCAGGTACACAACCTATCACTGAATATACACACACACACAAACACACACACCTTACTGTACCTAATTGTGTCTTTCTCTGCAGGTGGGCTTTTTTCCTAGTGAGTGTGTAGAGCTGATCAACGAGAAGCTGCCTCAGTCTGTCAATGCTTCAGCCACCAAGACAGGTAACAAACACACACAGACACACACACACACACACACACAATCATGAACGATAATTCAGCTGCTGATACTGGGTCAACAAACATCTGTATTACCAGAGATGTAATAGAGATATTAAATGTTTTGACAGTGAGGTTTGTTTGTTTGTTTATTTGTTTGTTTAGATGCTGACCCCGTTAGCTCCAAGCCTGCCGCAAGCAGCTCTCCCGGACCCCAGTCTCCTACATCAGGTAGATACACACCACCAGCCCACCAGCCCACCAATACATCACTCAGGACAGGGTATGGAGGCCTCAGGCCGTGTGTGTTGTGAAGAGGCCCGGCTGCCAACCTCATGCAGCAGTGTTCTCCGGAACGTTCCTCTGTTAGAATTCCATAACGTTACGACTGTTCCTGTTAGAATTCCATAACGTTACGACTGTTCCTGTTAGAATTCCCTAACGTTATGACTGTTCCTCTCTCCCTGTATATGAGTACTACTCTCTGGCTAGATAGGACCAACACTCCCCTCCTTGTGTCTGTATCAAGGACCTCGCCGTCTTTTCCTCTTCCCCTCTGTCTCTCTCACATTCTCTCTTTCTTTTTCTCTCTCTCTCTCTCTCTCTCTCTCTCTCTCTCTCTCTCTCTCTCTCTCTCTCTCTCAGTTTCTCTGCCTTGGTACCAGAGACTGACTGGTAACTGATCTAGTGTTACTCTCCTTCCCTCCAGCCTCTCTTCCCCTCTAACTACGTTTACATCAACGCCAGCAGATCTGTCATGTCTCTTTTTTATCTAACCCTAATAGGGTCTATAGGAGTGTCTGCACACTGTCCCAACCAACACCAGCGTTGGGTTGGTGTGCCATGTTTGTTGGCGACTGTTGGTGTTGGTTGGACGGATTTTGCAGCTGAATTTTAAACTTCCAACATTCTATTGTGGGTCAAAAATACAATTTGGAATCATTTCAATGACTTATCTGTGATTGATTGCTCTTGTCTGACACAATGGAATTCATATGCTGCCCCGAGGAAAATGGCCACTTCTCTGGACTTACAGCTTCACTTGTCTCCCAGTGTGGCAGCAGGTCCACAGAACGGGAATTGATGTACCTCTCTTGACAATTTGTTCTTTTCATGTTCCTGGGGCTGTCCCCACGAACTCACCCACCTGACACTCAACAGTCCAAACAGACAGAAGCTACGGCTGAGGGATTTGAAAGGATTTATTAATTGTATTTCCACCAAGGGCGGGTAGGCTTTGACAGGACAGCGCGTCCACCGTCTCCAGTTAGCCACACAAAGAGATAAGCTGTTGGCGGAAGATGACGAATTAGGGTTGAAAATGAAGGCTGTGGCTGTTTGTTCTTTCTCTAATCTGCATAATAACTTCTAATCTACTGCCGCTTCCTCCGAAGGCCCACTGATTAAGTCTGCTAGTCTCCTAATCTCCATACTCCCTCCTAACTCTGCTCTCTCTCCTTTACAATCCGGACGAGGATAATGATTTAATTTACTGTCTGTGTGGTAAATGAATTGTCTCGCACGTGCACATACACGCTCCGGCTCCATTTTCTCTCAACACACACACACACACACACACACACACACACACACACACACACACACACACACACAGCAACGCCCCTCCTCGGCCACCCCCTCCTTTCTCACCCGAGTGTACAGTGTGTTACTGACTAGCTCTCTGTCGCCCCCCGGTGGCAGTGTCCAAGAAGCACGGCAAGCTGATGGGCTTCCTGAGGACCTTCATGAAGTCGCGCCCCTCCAAGCAGAAGCTGAAGCAGCGAGGCATCCTGAAGGAGAGGGTGTTCGGCTGCGACCTGGGGGAACACCTGCTCAACTCCGGACTGGACGGTACAGGACACACACACACACACAAGCGCTCAAGCAGATACACTCTCCGTTTAAAACGTACGCACACGCACACACACTCATAAAAATCTAAATCCCCCGCTCGCATGTCTCCGTGGTGTCCCCCTCATACCCCGCGGTGTGTCGTCCATCGTGTCCCCGTGTCCGTTTGGTCCGTCCTGCTCCAGTCCCCCAGGTGCTGAAGAGCTGCTCAGAGTTCATCGAGATGCACGGCGTGGTCGACGGCATCTACAGGCACTCTGGAGTCTCCTCCAACATCCAGAAACTCAGGTCTCTCTCTCTCTCTCTCTCTCTCTCTCTCTCTCTCTCTCACACACACACACACACACTTTTAATAGTGTAAGATAGTTATGTCTCTGTGTGAACTCTATAACGCTGTAAATGAGGATAACCTCAGTGGCTTACGAGTATAAATAAAGGGTCGAAATGAAATTAAAAATCATGTGACCGTGTTTGATTTCTCTCCTGTGTCTCTGTCCCCCTCCCCCAGGCATGAGTTTGACAGTGAGAATGTTCCGGACCTGACCAGGGACATGTACATGCAGGACATCCACTGTGTGGGCTCACTGTGCAAGCTGTACTTCAGAGAGCTGCCCAACCCCCTGCTCACATACCAGCTCTACGACAAGTTTGCCGTGAGTAACACACACACACACACACACACACACACACACTCTGTGGTAAAACACTCTGGCACTGACAACATCAGACATGCATATTGGTAACACATACTGACACTGAGCCCATGGTAATAGACACTGGCAGCAGGAACGGGTGTTGCTAACCTCTGTAGCTCTCTCTCTCTCTCTCTCTCTCTCTCTCTCTCTCTCTCTCCCTCTCTCTCCCTCTCCCTCACTCCCCCTACCTCTCCCTCTCTCTCTCTCTCTCTCTCTCCCCCTACCTCTCTCTCTCTCTCTCTCTCTCTCTCTCCCTCTCTCCCTCTCCCTCTCTCCCCCTACCTCTCTCTCTCTCTCTCCCTACCTCTCCCTCTCTTCCTGTCTCTCTCCGTTTGTCCCTCCTGCCTCTCTGTAGGACTGCATGGGTGAGATGACAGATGACGAACGCATGGTGAAGGTCCATGATGTCATCCAGCAGCTGCCCCCGCCCCACTACAGGTACAGTATACACTCATACACACACACACACACACACGCACACACACTCACACACACACACGCGCACACACACACAGACACACAGGTATACACATACATTCTCTCTCTCTCTCTCTCTCTCTCTCTCTCTCTCGCACACACACACACAGACACACACAGACACACACAGACACACACACATACACACAGACAAACCCCCATTTCTCTGTGTGTCTGTAGAACTCTGGAGTACCTGATCAGACACCTGGCTCGCCTGGCCACCTGCAGCGGAGAGACCAACATGCACATCAAAAACCTGGCCATCGTCTGGGCGCCCAACCTCCTGAGGTTTGTTTGTGGGTGGGAACTGTGCGTGTGTACGTGTGTGTGTGTGTGTGTGTGTGTGTGTGTGTGTGTGTGTGTGCACACGCGCTACCTACCTAGCTGTGTTTGTGGGTGTGAAGTGCATGAGTGTGTGTGTGTGTGCTGCCTACCTAGCTGGCTGACAGTCTGCTGGGCTGTGTTGTCTCTGTCCAGGTCCATGTCTCACTGTCCTCTGGGCTGTGTTGTCTCTGTCCAGGTCCATGTCTCACTGTCCTCTGGGCTGTGTTGTCTGAACCAGGTCCATGTCTCACTGTCCTCTGGGCTGTGTTGTCTCTGTCCAGGTCCATGTCTCACTGTCCTCTGGGCTGTGTTGTCTCTGTCCAGGTCCATGTCTCACTGTCCTCTGGGCTGTGTTGTCTGAACCAGGTCCATGTCTCACTGTCCTCTGGGCTGTGTTGTCTCTGTCCAGGTCCATGTCTCACTGTCCTCTGGGCTGTGTTGTCTCTGTCCAGGTCCATGTCTCACTGTCCTCTGGGCTGTGTTGTCTCTGTCCAGGTCCATGTCTCACTGTCCCCTGGGCTGTGTTGTCTCTGTCCAGGTCCATGTCTCACTGTCCTCTGGGCTGTGTTGTCTCTGTCCAGGTCCATGTCTCACTGTCCTCTGGGCTGTGTTGTCTCTGTCCAGGTCCATGTCTCACTGTCCCCTGGGCTGTGTTGTCTCTGTCCAGGTCCATGTCTCACTGTCCCCTGGGCTGTGTTGTCTCTGTCCAGGTCCATGTCTCACTGTCCCCTGGGCTGTGTTGTCTCTGTCCAGGTCCATGTCTCACTGTCCTCTGGGCTGTGTTGTCTGAACCAGGTCCATGTCTCACTGTCTCTGGGCTGTGTTGTCTCTGTCCAGGTCCATGTCTCACTGTCCTCTGGGCTGTGTTGTCTCTGTCCAGGTCCATGTCTCACTGTCCTCTGGGCTGTGTTGTCTGAACCAGGTCCATGTCTCACTGTCTCTGGGCTGTGTTGTCTCTGTCCAGGTCCATGTCTCACTGTCCTCTGGGCTGTGTTGTCTCTGTCCAGGTCCATGTCTCACTGTCCTCTGGGCTGTGTTGTCTCTGTCCAGGTCCATGTCTCACTGTCCTCTGGGCTGTGTTGTCTCTGTCCAGGTCCATGTCTCACTGTCCTCTGGGCTGTGTTGTCTCAACCAGGTCCATGTCTCACTGTCCTCTGGGCTGTGTTGTCTCTGTCCAGGTCCATGTCTCACTGTCCCCTGGGCTGTGTTGTCTCTGTCCAGGTCCATGTCTCACTGTCCTCTGGGCTGTGTTGTCTCTGTCCAGGTCCATGTCTCACTGTCCTCCGGGCTGTGTTGTCTCTGTCCAGGTCCATGGCGATAGAGGCGGTAGGCCTGAGTGGAGCCGACCCGTTCAAGGAGGTGAGGATCCAGTCTGTGGTGGTGGAGTTCCTCCTCAGCAACGTGGACGTGCTCTTCAGCGACTCCTTCACCTCCGTGGGACGCTTCTGCACAGGTGTGTGTGTGTGTGTGTGTGTGTGTGTGTGTGTGTGCGCGTGTGTTAATGTAACTGTAGTGCACACGTGTACAGTGCTGTATACCCTAACCCTAACGTTTACCTCTCTAGCTCCCCCTACTGCTCAGCTCACTCCCAGTCCTGCTGTTCTGTCTCTCTGTCTGTCTGAGTCTCTGTAGAGACATCTTAACCCTGCGGTGTCCTTGCTGTTTAGCAGCGCGTATGCGTAGTCAAGCGTCAAGTATTTTGCGGCGCGTTAATTCCCGCGTTCCTGCACAGTCAAGCGCAGGAGACGCGTACGCGTAGTCAAAAGCAAGTACATCGTGGGCTTAAAGGGCACCGCATATGCTGTTTTTACCTTCCTAAAATCGGTTTCTGGGGTCACAGAAAAGTGAATTTGAATGTCCTATGCAGAAAAAAACTCAAATTTCGCCCCTGAGCATCTTATTTCATCTGTCTGAATGGACTCCTGTGAAAGCCCTGTTGACCAATGAGATGGAGGGGGAGGGGCAGGGGAGGGGCAGGGGAAGGGTGCCAATTTCTTCACTACGAGTTGGGACAAGAAGCAGCAATACGTGTGGATTTTTGCAGCCGAAAACAGAACAGCATCATCATCATCATCTTCATCCGCTTATCCAGGGTCGGGTCGCGGAGGCAGCAGCTCCAGCAGGGGGCCCCAGACATCCCTTTCCCTAGCAGCATCAACCAGCTCTGCCTGGGGAATCTTTAGCCGCTCACAGGCCAGCCCGCCACCTAGTCCTGGGTCTACCCCGCGGCCTCCTCCCAGCCGGACACGCCTGGAACACCTCCCTAGGGAGGCGCCCAGGAGGCATCCTCACTAGATGCCCGAACCACCTCAACTGGCTCCTTTCGACATAAAGGAGCAGCAGCTCTACTCCGAGTCTCTCCCGGATGACTGAACTTCTCACCCGATCACTCAGGGAGACCCCAGCCACCCTCCGGAGAAAACTCATTTCGGCCGCTTGTATCCGTGATCTCGTTCTTTCGGTCATGACCCATCCTTCATGACCATAGGTGAGGGTGGGGACGAAGATAGACCGGTAGATCGAGAGCTTTGCCTTTTGGCTCAGCTCTCTTTTCGTCACAACAGTGCGGTAAAGCGACTGCAGAACCGCACCAGCTGCTCCGATTCTCCGGCCAAACTCCCTCTCCATGGTTCCCTCACTCGTGAACAAGACCCCCAGATACTTGAACTCCTTCACTTGGGGTAAGGACTCATTTCCTACTCGGAGCGGACAGGCCACCGGTTTCCTGCTGAGAACCATGGCCTCAGATTTAGAAGTGCTTATTCTCATCCCAGCCGCTTCACACTCAGTTGCGAACCTATCCAGAGAGTGCTGGAGGTTGCAGGCAGCTGATGCCATCAGGACCACATCATCTGCAAAAAGCAGTGACGTGATCCCCAGCTCACCGAACTGCAAACCCACCTCCCCCCGGCTACGCCTCGATATCCTGTCCATGAAAATCACAAACAGGATTGGTGACAAAGCGCAGCCCTGGCGGAGGCCAACACCCACCGGAAAGGAAGACGACTTACTGCCGAGGACCCGGACACAGCTCTCGCTCTGGGTGTACAGGGATTGGATGGCCCTAAGTAGGGACCCCCTCACCCCATACTCCCGCATAACCCTCCACAAGACCTCTCGAGGGACCCGGTCGTAAGCCTTCTCCAAGTCCACAAAACACATGTAGACAGGTTGGGCAAACTACCAAGCCCCCTCCAAGATCCTTGCGAGAGTGAAGAGCTGGTCGGTAGTTCCATGACCAGGACGAAATCCGCATTGTTCCTCTTCGATCTGAGGTTCGACTATCGGCCGGACCCTCCTTTCCAGCACCTTGGAGTAAACTTTCCCGGGGAGGCTGAGTAATGTGATGCCTCTATCATTCGCACACACCCTCTGGTCCCCTTTTTTGAATATTGGGACCACCACCCCAGTCTGCCACTCCTTCGGCACTGACCCAGACTTCCACGCAATGTTACAGAGGCGTGTCAACCAAGACAGCCCCTCTACACCCAGCGCCTTCAGCATTTCTGGACAGATCTCATCATTCCCTGGGGCTCTGCCACTGTGGAGTTGTTTGACTACAACCCCGCCATCGAAACCAGCTCACCACTAGATGGTGATCAGTGGACAGCTCTGCCCCTCTCTTTACCCAAGTGTCCAAAACGCATGGCCTCAGATCAGATGATACGATAACGAAATCGATCATCGACCTTCGGCCTAAGGTGTTCTGATGCCAGGTGTACTTGTGGGCATCCTTGTGTTCGAACATGGTGTTTGTTATGGACAAACCGTGACTAGCACAGAAGTCCAACAACAAAACACCACTCGGGTTCAGATCGTGGTGGCCATGCCTCCCAATCACGCCCCCCCAAGTTTCTCCATCATTGCCTACGTGTGCATTGAAGTCCCCCAGTAGGACACTGGAGTCCCCTGCAGGAGCCCCCAAAAGGACTCCACTCAGGGTCTGCAGGAAGGCTGAGTACTCTGAACTGCTGTTCGGTGCATAAGCACAAACCACAGTCAGAGTCCCCCCCCCCACAGTCCTAAGGCGCAGGGAGGCGACCCTCTCGTCCACTGGGGTGAACTCCAGCACATAGGCGCTCAGCTGGGGGCTAGCTAGTATAGCCACACCTGCCTTACGCCTCATACCGTGAGCAACTCCGGAGAAGAACAGGGTCCAACCCCTATCCAGGAGTTTGGTGCCGGTGCTGTGCGTGGAGGTTAGCCCCACCAGGTGTAATTGGTATCGCTCCACCTCCCTCACAAGCTCCGGCTCCTTCCCCCCCAGTGAGGTCACGTTCCATGTCCCCAGAGCCAGCCTTTGCCGCCCGGGTCCGGTCCGTCGGTGCCCCCCGCCTTCACCGCCACCTAGTTGGCAGCGCACCCGACCCCGACAATTCCTCCCGCGGGTGGTGGGTCCACGGGACGATGGAGGAGGAGATGGTGCTTCCACGTTGCTTATTCGGGCTGGGCCCGGCCGGGCTCCATGGTAAGCCCGGCCACCAGGCGCTCGCATGCGGGCCCTCCGTCTGGGCCTGGCTCCAGACGAGGGCCCCGGGCTTCCTCCGGGCCGGGTCTCTCCTTCTTTTTGGTGTTCTGTCATCAGGGTTTTTCCTGTAACCCCAGGTAGGGGGGCTAGGGGGTACTACCACTTGCCCAAGGTGGACCCCCAGACTAGTGGAGGGAAGGAGGCGTCTTACTTCTCCATTCTAGTTTTGCAACTAGCCACTGCCTCAGAACAGCAATGCGTCATAATTCCTGATGTGACGCGCTCGACTCGGATGGGAAAAAATGGCGGAGTTCAGAGCGGAAGCAAACCTGGCCGCTAGGACGGGACCTGGGCGGGACCTGCTCCTCGATCTACGTCACCAAAACGTCAGTAACAACGCGGAAAACTCTGAAAATCCCAATGGCTTGTTGAAGGGTGGAGCTTCCAGGGCAGGAGAAAGTGTGCTGACCATAAACAAACGACTGGGTTGTTTGATATCAACTTTTCAGAGACCAACATGTATATGATAAACACATTACAAAATGGATTCAGCATGTGCGGTGCCTTTTAAACCATCGTTGGTCTCCCCTCTCTCCGCGTTCATCCGGACTCTCCGGTCTCTGTCCGTCCGCTGGCGTCTGCGTGGCCCGGCGTGGGCGTCGCCCGTCCGTTTCCTGTTCAGCGTCGCAGGTCTCTCCCAGTCTGGTGAAACCAGCTCTGCTCCAGACGAGTGTCCTGTCCTGCAGTCAGAGCAGCCGGACCGGAGAGACGCCTGTCAAAACGCCTGTCAACGATGTAGGAGACCCGCTGTCTCCAGACCAGCTGCCGCTACGCTCCCCTCTGCTCTCTCCTCTGCTCTCTCCTCTGCTCTCTCCTCTGCTCTCTCCTCTGCTCTCTCCTCCCCTCTCTCCTCCCCTCCACAGCCCCCTGCTGTGCGTCTGTCAAAACTAGCCCCCTATAATGTGATAGACACAAGCGCTGTGTCTGTCCCTTGTAACGCCATCCAAGCCTCAGTGTGTGTATTTATTGACTGAGTCATACGGTCACCCTCACTGATCCCGTTACCATGGACACGGCAGATGGTGAGTGAGCTGTATGTCTCCATAGCAACAGGCAGGCTGGAGCCTAAGGTCTCCCGGAAACCTCCTCGAATCCAGCGTCTGGTCAGTCTGCAGGAGGCCAGGGGGGAGGAGGTCAGTCTGCAGGAGGCCAGAGGGGAGGAGGTCAGTCTGCAGGAGGCCAGAGGGGAGGAGGTCAGTCTGCAGGAGGCCAGGGGGGAGGAGACGGGCCCCGACTCGCAGGACGTCTGCGCGTTCTGACTCCTCCCACTTCCACACCACGCGCCTCCCAGGAAACTGACCTCTAGTCTTGACCTATCAGAACCCACCATGCTGGGTGGCCTGTCAGTGAGTTTGTAACCTATTGGCTGGGTGATGAGTAATATCTATCACCCTATTGGAACATTGGATAAGCATTGGATGAAATGTGTTGTTGATGTGAGAGGCATGTGTGTTCTGGTAGTGGTACATGTCAGTTAGACCAGAGCTCTCGGGTGTATCTTCCTGGGTAGAATAAGTTTAAAGGTCAATAAATATGCCCAATGGTTTAATTGGTCTCCATCCTCAAGTCTTTTGTAACGTGTTTGTCTAATCTACCCATCCTCACTCATCATGTCGACATGCCACCTCTGTCATTGTGTTGAGCTGTTTTACTGAACCTGAACTCTGATGTAAGTGTGGGAACAGTAAGGGGTTCTCTTAACTGCTCTGGCTGTTTCTTTAAAGAGGGTTCCACTAAGGCAGAGGAAACAGGTAAAACTACAAACATGTCTGACCTCGATATGACCAGCACCTTGTCTGTCAGCTGAGCAGCCTAGCTAGCTAGCAGCTAGGTTGCCTTTCAAGTGTCCAACGCTAAAATGTACCCAAACACCACCTGCATAGTCAACTACGCCACCGAAAAAAGCTGGCATTTCGATGGCGTGGTTGGTTGGTATTTGAACTGAGTGAGTTGAACTAATTGAACTGGATTCAGTGTCTGATTTGATTCACTCAGTCAGGACCAGGTGTGAGGAGACATATGTTGTCTATCACCTGACGACGATGATGTCTGCTTTGTGTAGTAGTCTGCCAACCAGACTGCTTCTGTTGCTTCTCTCTCTCTCTCTCTGTGTGTGTGTGTGTGTGTGTGTGTGTGTGTGTGTGTGTGTGTGTGTGTGTGTGTGTGTGTGTGTGGGAGGTGATAGAGAGGGACAGGAACGTCTCACCCTCGGTTGCTCCGAGGTCGGGGTTTCAACCGACCATCTTCCTCTGCCTTTGTCGGTCTGCCTTTCTGCCTGTCGCCTCTGTCGGTCTATACGTGCCTCTCTCTGTCTCCTCCCCCCTCCACGGCTGACTGTAGTTCATGTGTCCCCCCAGCAGGGCGGCAGTCTCTGAACAGGCCCAAGTCGTTTGTGTCGACGAGGCTCCTGTCCCTGGAGGAGGCCCAGGCCCGGACCCAGGCTCCCCTCCTCCTCCAGGGGGCGCCCCTCTCCCTGCAGGGACAGTACCACACTGTCCTGGACCTGCCTGTGGACAGGTGAGACGCAGCGGGGGACACGCGCTCCCAAACTCCTCCCTCCTCTCTTCTTCCCCCTCACTCTCTCCCTTCCTGTCTATCTGCCTTCCGCTCTCTCTCTCTTCCTTTCTCCTGCTCCCTTCCTCCTTCCTTACTTCCTTTCCTCCCCCGTTCCTCCTTCCCTCCTGTCTTCCTTCCTTCCTCACATTCACTCACTCGCTCATAATAGTAACAACCTCGGTGTTGGTAAAGGTACCGCGTTAAGACTTTCACTGAACCTGTTTTTCACTCTCTTGTCCTTTCTTGTCCTCCACCAGGAGGAAGAGGGGGGTGAAGGTGAGGAAGGCGGCGGGGGGGAGCTGGAAGACCTTCTTCGCCATCGGGAAGCCCGCGGGGGCGGGGCGACGTAAACCAATCAGGATCAGCTCTCTTTTCCAGCCAACCACCTCGCACGCTGGTACGGCCCAGCTGCGCACAACGCCTCAGCCCAGACATGAACGAGCGCACCTTCCACAGTTTCACAGTCTTCCTCTCCCTCCCTCCTCTCCCTCCCTCCTCTCCCTCCCTCCCTCCCTCCCTCCCTCCCTCCCTCAGGTTGTCGTGTGGACAGTGTGACGCTGAGGTCGGCCAAGAGTGAGGAGTCTCTGTCCTCCCAGCACAGTGGAGCAGGTAGGAGACTGGTTCCACCCACAGCTATCCACCGGAGATAAAGTACTGTAGTGGTCTGACTCTCTCCTCTTCTCTCTCTCCACTCTCTCTACCTCCTTTCTTTCCTCTCTCCCTCTCTCTCTCTCTCTCCCCCTCTCTCTCTCTCCTCTCTCTCTCTCTCTCTCTCTCCCTCTGTCTTTTTCCCTCTCTCATCTCTCTCCCTCTGTCTCTCTCCTCTCTCTTCCTCTCTCTCTCTCCCTCCCTCTCTCTGTCTCTCCCTCTCTCTCTCTCTCTCTCCCTCTCTCTCTCTCTCCCTCTCTTCTAGGTCAGGTGAAGGTGCAGCGTCTACGCCGGCCTCGCTCCAGCAGCGACGGCCTCTCATTGGCTGCGTCCATGGACCCTCAGCTCCTCCCCCAGCGGCCTCCGTCCAGCCGCTCCTACGACAGCCTGCTCCCCGACGACCGGCCCCGCCCCGGGGAGGAGGGCGACGACGAAGACGACGAGGAGGACGAGGAAGAGGAGGAGGAGGAGGAGGAGGGCGTGTACATGCTGCCCGACCTCTCCCACCCAGACCCTGCCCCATCCTGGCACGACGAGGACATCATCGACTTCAGCCCCACCTTCCTGGAGGACGGGCCAATCGGAGTGGCCAGCACCAGGGACTCCCCGCCCACCGCCAGCCCCCCGCCCTATCGCTGCCTCAGCCACCAGGGCCACGCCTCCTCCAGCGGTCAGCGCTCGATCACGGAAGACCCCGATTCTGTGCTTAACCAATCGGAGGCGAACGCCAGGAGGAGTCTGATCCTCGCGGCGACGGCTCCGCCCCTGCAGGTGTTCTGTCAGCACCGGCCATCCAATAGCAGCCCAGCTGCCACCCAGCCAGGAGAGGCGACCAATCAGAGTCCCTCTCACAGTCAGGGCCAGCCCCCGGCGGCGGCGAGCTCTGCCCCCTCCTCCCAGCCCGCCCCAGAGAGGCGGTCCTTCACCAGGAAAATGGTTCACGCCCTCTCGCACAAGGCTCCCAAGTCTCCGCCCCTCGATATCTCTGACCCTATTGCCATCAGCGTTCCAGCCAAGGTAAACCTACCGCATTACTGTGTAGCAGAGTGTGTGTGTGTGTGTGTGTGTGTGTGTGTGTGTGTGTGTGTGTGTGTGTGTGTGTGTGTGTGTGTGTGTGTGGCTGGGCTTGTGTAATTCACCTTCGTTTAAGGCGAGGCATTGAGTGTTTTTCTCCGAACCAATCCGATCCCGCCTCTCCGCCAGGTGTTGGAGATGATTGGCGGTCGAGCTGGCGAGCTGCCGCCTGGCGCCCCCTCCAGCGCGCCCCCCCAGGCCCCGCAGATGATCTCCATGCTGCTGAGGTCATGTGACTTCCAGCTCAGCGAGAGCTGCCAGCAGGAGATTCGCAGCAAGCTGGGCCCCGCCCCCGACGCCAGGGTCAGAGGTGAGTTGGGGGGGGGGGGGGCTGATATCCTGGCACGTGCCAGATGGTTCGTTTCTCTCAACCATCAGGGAAAGCCATGTTGGAAACTGTTTGGAAAAGGGCAGACACTTTCAAAACTTCTTCCCAGGAGTTTGGATGAACCATCTGTCAAATTCTTACCGAAGCCAGTCGGGAGAAGAGCGAAAACATCTTTTCCCGCTAAGAAAAGCCCTCAGTGCTGTTCTTTGATCTTCTTTCAGTGAAGAAATACTCTCCAGTTCAGATATACCTGATGCTATAACAGCATCTACACCAACCTCCGCCGTCGTTGTTTCAGAATGAACTTGCTTCTCGCTGTCGTGTGTCGCCACACATAAACCACGCCTGGCGTAGCTGCTAGTATTTCCTCAGGAATGCCAATTGGCTGATCCCCTTTCTTATCGGCCAATCAAACGGATCGCTATCGAGCTTTTCCAGACTGACGAGTGGAGTGAATGACAACGTGATCTCGCGAGATCCGGATGGTCTCGCGAGGCCAGGCGCGTGATGATGTCACACAGATATCCCAGCTGTAGTTCACTCTACACACACGTGCGCTGATCTCTAGATGATTCTCCACGAGTCAGCACCTCACCGGGTGTGCACTCCCAACGTCATAGTGCGCCTCACGCGCACGGGCGTCGTCACCGCCCGAAATAAACGGAGAAACGGAAGAGGCAGAAGACATTTTGAAGAATGCACGGACCTGATGTTCTCCTCTCCCTCCCCCAGGTATCCCCGGTCCCACGGGCGCCCTCCTGCCCTCCCAGCAGCCCCCGCCTCCGCCCCCGAAGAACCCCGCCCGCCTCATGGCGCTGGCCCTGGCGGAGAGCGCCAACAAGGCCCTGCGCCAGGGTGCCTCGCCGCCCTACCGGCCGCGCGCCCAGGACGCCGCCCCCGCCGCCGACCCCCGCTACCAGCGCTCCCTCTCTGCGGACGCCGGCGAGCTGCTGGCCTCCGACCCCAACCAGCTGTACTCCACGGTGCGCCCCCTGTCTGTGTGGATGGACCAGGGCGCCGCCGGGACCGCCGAGGACGGGAACGCACAGGAAGACAGGGCGCCTGGGCAGGTGTGACGTGTGTGTGTGTGTGTGTGTGTGTGTGTGTGTGTGCCTGCGTGTAAGTGTGTGTTCTGGTCAGAACACTAAGGTTACTCCACAATGTCAGTTTATTATTGTATATGCTACCGGGTATGTACAGTGTGTATGTCCTGTTTGTATATATGAATTTGGTTACTTTAGTGTGTGTGTGTGTGTGTGTGTATTATCATCAGGTGAATGTATTAACCGTTAGGGACGTGTGTGTGTTCCAGGACACGGGGACCCTGTCGTCCGACACCTCGGTGTCTGACTCGGTGGCGTCCGAGCTGTCTGGGAGCTCGTCAGGAGACAGCCACACCCCCAGCCCCGTGTACACCAACCAGAGCCAGGCGCCCCCCCGACCCAGCCCCACCCAGTCCCAGAGGAAACCCCCCGCCTACTCGCGGCAGTTCTCTGCCCCGCACCTCCAGCAGAAGAGCGCCTCCACGTCCGCTCCTCCCCAGCCCTCCCCCGGCCAGGCCCTGCCCCCGCCCCAGCTCATGCACTCCAAGTCGGAGAGCTCCCCGCTGTCCCAGCTGCGCTCGTTCCAGCCCACCCGGCCCAAAGTGCCGCCCAAGCCCCTGGACCTGGCCGTGCAGAAGGACCAGCCCTCTCAGCGCCCCCCGCTGGCCAAGACGGAGCTGCGGCGCTCTCTGGACTCGGGGAGGGTCCGGCGCATGTTCGGCCAGCAGCCGCAGGGCAACCCCCCCCTGGCGAGGGCCTTCTCCGAGCGCCTCTCTGGGGCGGACATGCTGGCCCGCTACCACGCCGCCAGGCCGGGCACCCAAGGCCCCCAGACCCCCAAGTCCGGCCCCCCACAGCAGGCTCACATCCGGCCCGTGGCCCCCTCCTCCTCAGACGACCAGGGGAAGGGGGAGAACTTCTACTACGAGATCGCCGGGCCGGAACCGCCGCAGGGCCCCCCCAGCTACGCCCGCCACTCCTACCAGAACATGAGGCTGGATCTGGAGGGCAACTTCCGCCCGGCGCCCCACCCTCACCCGGACCCCGGCTCCAGGCCCCTGTCCCGGGGCCCCCAGCAGCCCAAGCCCCCCTACCCCGGAGCGCAGCATTCCCCCCAGCTCTGGTCGTCGGAGGCCACGCGCGCCTGGGCCGCCGCCCACTCCCACGGCCACCACGCCCACTCCTTCTCCCACGGCCACGCCCAGCAGCACCCCCCACAGGAGGGCCCGCGGCCCCGCCCCCAGCGCCAGCCCTCCGCTTCCGTGCGACTGGCCCGCAGCGAGGTGCACCCGCTGCCCTCCTCCTCCATCGTGCCCCTGTCCGTCCACCAGCGGGGCCCTCAGCTCCGCCCCGCCGATGTCACCGCGTCGCAGCTCCACCCCTACTTCGAGAACGGCAGGGTGTGCTACCGCCCCCAGGTCGAGGAGCCGCCCCCGACCGCCCAGGCTGACCGGCGGGCCGTCAGGGACCGCCCCGAGCCGGTCTACGTCAACTACCCCTTCGCCTCCACCCCTCCTCCTCCTCCCCAGCCGCTCACCCCCCGCGCCGACCCCCCCACCGCCGCTTCCGACCCCGGCACCCGAGCCTGGGCGAACACCGACCTGGACAGACACGCTCCCCAGCTCGCGCCCTCCGACCCCGCCGCCTCGGAGCAGCAGCCGGAGCCCCCTGGCCACCGCCTCTCCTCCGAGCAGGGGGGCGCCGCCGGGCCTGGACCCCCCCCTTCCCCGGACAGTCCCGCCGCCCGGGACGACCCGGCGCCGAGTCTGTCCCCGGCGGCGTCCCAGCGCCCGGAGAGCCAGCCCGGCCGGTCCCTCCTCCCCGCCCCCTCGGCCTCCCCCGGGGCCCACTACCGCAGCCGCTCTGACCCCCAGAGCTCCGGCAGCCAGGAGCCTCAGGGGCCCGAGGGCCGGGCAGAGGGGCCCCAGGGCCTGACGGGGAAGGACATCGCCTCCCTGCTGATCGACAAGCTGGCGGAGGAGGAGAGGGCGGAGCCTTCCTCCAACGTCACCTCCTCCTCCGCGTCCTCCTCTTCCTCCCCCCAGCTGGACCACCCCCCCAACCCGTACGCCCAGCACCCCCCGCCCTCCCCCCACACCCAGCCCCCCCCGGCCTACAACGTCTACACCCCCGGCCCCTCGCGCTCCCGCGGCGGCGGGTCTGGAGGGGGGCGGGGCTTCCACAGACAGGACCCCGCGCGGCGCTCCTCCTCGGGGGGCCAGTACCGCCAGGCCTACGACGTCATGCCCTCCGGCGACCAGGTGCTTAAATTCTACAGAACCGCTGAGTTCCCCCCCGGCGAGGCGTCCGCCCCGGGTCAGAACCCCTACCCGCCCCGCCAGCAGCAGTACCCGGAGCCCCCCTACCCCTCGCGCAGCTCCTTCCCGGCCGCCTCCCCCTCCGCTGCCCTGGCCGCCCTGTCCCTGGGGGGCCCCCGGCCGTACCCCCCCCCCCAGTACCACTCCCAGCCCGGGCTTGCGCCGGGACAGTACCCCAACGCCCCGCGCCGGGACCTGACCCCGGACCCCTCCCTCCGGCCCGCGGGACTGCGCAACCAGAGGGGCCTGACCCGGCAAGGAAGCCTGCCTGGACCCAACTGGACCATCCACACGGAGGGCCAGACACGCAGCTACTGCTGAGGACAGCCGTGGGCCTGGGCCCAGACATGCAGCTATAGGCCCAGAGATGCAGCTATAGGCCCAGACATGCAGCTATAGGCCCAGAGATGCAGGTATAGGCCCAGAGATGCAGGTATAGGCCCAGACATGCAGCTATGGGCCCAGAGATGCAGCTATAGGCCCAGACATGCAGCTATGGGCCCAGACATGCAGCTATAGGCCCAGACATGCAGCTATAGGCCCAGAGATGCAGCTATGGGCCCAGACATGCAGCTATAGGCCCAGACATGCAGCTATAGGCCCAGAGATGCAGGTATGGACCCAGAGATGCAGCTATAGGCCCAGAGATGCAGGTATGGGCCCAGAGATGCAGGTATGGACCTTTGGGTTTCAGTAAAACAGGCTTCCCATACAACAATTACAGCACTGCCACCATCACACTGACCACATACTGGCACACTGAGCCAGAGGGGTCAACCTTACTCAAGAGGAAGATGAACGCTAGCGAGCCCTGGGGTGGGAAATGTCTTTCTTGTGGGGTGTTCGTAGTCTAGTTTCCTGCGTGAACGAATGGTTCCCCAGCCTATCACCACCGCACATACCTGAACTACTGGACCAATGAGAGGAGAGGTTTGGATGGAGGCGAAACGAATCAAAGACTAACCGAAGTGACTTAGATAGAGAACATTCCAGAGTGGCCTGAGGTAGAGAGGGGGGTGGGCAGAGGGAGGAGAGGGGGGTGGGCAGAGGGAGGAGAGGGGGGTGGGGAGAGGGAGGAGAGGGGGGTGGGGAGAGGGAGGAGAGGGGTGGGGAGAGGGGGGTGGGGAGAGGGAGGAGAGGGGGGTGGGGAGAGGGAGGAGAGGGGGGTGGGGAGAGGGAGGAGAGGGGGGTGGGGAGAGGCGGAGTGAGGAGAGAATCAGGTGCAAAGTGAGGTTATGCGTGTCTGTGTGGGAGGGATTGTGATTGGTGTAGAGGTTTCGTTTGGTCCCTAAGAGACAGGGAAGTAACTAATTTCATTATTTTATTGAAGAACCCGTCAGAAAGCTGCTCATTGGTTACGAGGGTTCACAACCTTGACTCTGATTGGCTGATGATAATGTGACAGTGTTTCTGTTGTTTCTTATTGGTTTTACATTTGTTTTGTATTTATTTAGTTGTTGCCTTTTTCATTTTGAAGAACGCATATAATATAGAAAATGGGTTTGTTTGAAAGAATAAGTACTGTATTATTTCAATGATTTGTTTGTGTCATTTCCATCCCTGGTGTGTTTTGAATGTGTCTGTATTGTATGATTCCTAAGTGTGTGAGTGTGAGAGTGTGTGTGTGTGTGTGTGTGTGTGTGTATTATGGTAAACTATAAAGCACATCATTCAGATAATGTGTGTGTGTTCGTGTGTGTGTGCGTGTGCGTGCGTGTGTGTGTGTGAGTGTGTGTGTGTGTATTATGGTAAACTATAAAGCACACATCATTCAGATAATGCAAAGTGAAACTAAATACTGCCTTCTGTTAAAGGGAAACTGTTATCTGACAACTAGGTCTAGTTGGCTGTTACCCCCTATATTCCTCTGAATGCTATCTGTCTGTGTCCGTCTGTCTGTCAGACCGACGGGCTGTTTCCTGTCCGTCTGTCTGACCCAGTGTACTGCATGTCTATAGGACTACGACTAGTCGGCACGGCCTGTTCTGTGCTGTAACTTAGGTACAATCTAGCGTTAGACTGAGTTTTTGTACGATGAGTCTGACAGATGCTTTTATCCAAAGCTGCTGTGGTGAAAACTGTTCAACTCACACTGATCCTCCCAACATCTTGTCTCTGTCTCTGTCTCTCAAAGACAACAGACCGCCTCCCTTCCCCCTCCAAAAAAAGGTTACCTCCGTTTTTTGGAGTTGTCCACTCGGCCCCCTATGCAACGTGCTGCGGGCCCGGCCCCAGGACTGCAGACCCCCAGTAAGCGTGTGTTTAACCCCCCCCATGCGTGTAACATTCCATATATCAAACCACTGTGTCTTAATACTGTCTGGTTTACTGAACATACCTGTACTGCACATGATGACTGGACCTGAGGCAGCTGTTCCAGGTCCTCTAGGTACGTAGAACCCTCCTTGGTACTAGTACTGCACACACACACACACACACACACACACACACACACACACACACCACCTCTCACCTTTAGACTTCTCTCCACCGCGGACGACCTGTGTGTGTCGTGGCCGAGGGTCACCGAGCGTTAGAGGAGGAAGGCGGCGGCAGCCTCGATTGTCGTTGGCTCGGAGAGCACAACTGTCCAGGAGAGGGCAGTGTATGGCTGCGTGTGTGTGTGTGCGTCTGTGTGTGTGTGTGTGTGTGTGTGTGTGTGTGTGTGTGTGTGTGTGAGTGCGCGCGCTCTCGTCATCACAGTGTGTGTGTGCCACGGCGTATGCGTCAGCCCGCCGCACCCCAGAGACCACCGGCGCTCCCGAGGGGGGAGAAGTGGGGTTCTGGAACACAGCAGAGTGAACGAGACAGGCCGCCGCCCCTTTAATTCTAAGAGGCTCCTCTCCAGTGAGGGGGGGTTCGGGCTCCAGTGAGGGGGGGGGTTCGGGCTGCAGGTGCCTTTCTGATGAACAGTCATTAGGCTCAGACGCTGGGAGATGGGATGTCTGGGTCTGCAGTCTCAGTCTGGACCAGACAGACTGACCGATCCTCTCCATGCTCTGGTCTGACCGCTCCCTGCCAGGCCAGCTCCACTGTGGGCTGTTGACAGTGACGGTACGAGGCTGACCGACCAGCTTCAGAACGTCGGTCCCCATATCGCGGTCCAGACCCGGTACTTTGAACCGCCGCTAGGTTCCTCCCGAACAGAACGTTTGTTGCACATCGATTTTCATTCCACTCCTAAATGACTCCGGGCTGATACTTTTTTTTGAAGGATAAAATATTTCGGTGTGTGTCGGGCTAATGTGAGTGTGTGTGAGACTGTGTTTACAGAACATGTATGTGTGTGTGTGTGTCCACCTGTCGTGTGTGTGTGTGCAAGCATGCATCCCTCCCTCTCTTGTCTTCATATCTATGCAGTGACCAAGTATGTTGAATTCGAGGATAGTTGGGATCACTTCAAATGGCTATACTACCTATGTGTGTAAAGCGCGTGTGCGTGTGTGTGTGCCTGTGCTTGCGTGTGTGCTTGCGTGTGTGTGTGTGTGCTTGCGTGTGTGTGTGTGTGTGCTTGCGTGTGTACGTGTGCGACCTGAACCTCGAGTCCGACCCGATCCTCTCAGCCTTATAGCACTTGGCAGAAGGCAGTTCATCTTATTTTGTAATATTTTCCAATGTGTGAATAAAAAACCTGAAGGTTGAATCAAAGAGGAAACCAGCTGTCCGTGCGTTTCTTTCCTGGTGATTACAACAGCTGTTTGTTTTGTGCGAGTTGTAGTTAGAGCTGTGACCACGCTCCCATCGTAGGACTGGCCTCTTGTGCCCCAAATCCTCTAACGCTGATCCTTCAGGAAGATCCCAGAGACTCACAGAACGAGGAGGAGGGAGGGAACGAGTCCCAGAGCATAGACCTGTTATACAGGTGTTATTCACAGTTGAGGCTGGTGTTATTATACATATTTATGTAGACTGTTTGTATGTATGTATTCTATATTTTATGCATTCTGTATGTTTATATTCCTTGTTCTCTCTTTTATGTATATTCGCTACTTTGTATTTTCTGTATTCCAACCTATACTGCACTTTCCCTCTTAACTCTGAACGGTTCCCTGGATCAGACAAACGAGGTTATCACACTGTAGCTGCCACGCCCAGACACGCCTCCGATGCCTCCATCAACAGGTGAATCACCAGTCGCGTCATGTTCACTTGGGGTTAGACCCAGGGACAGTTTTAGGGTGTTAGAATAGGGTTTCTTTTTTCTTGCCTTTCTCCTGTCCTATAACGGTGTTGTGCTTTATCGGTCACTCACTGGGAGAAATGTAGCGTCCTTCCTTCAACCCGCTGTTCATCCGCTACCAGGAATAAGGAGCTAACAGAAGCTGATGTGGATAATCAAACATTTATTCATCCTTAAAAAGGCACAATTTACATTCAACAAAGGACCGTTTGGATCCAAAGTAGATTTATGTACCGTTGAAAGTAGTACAGCAGCATCAACTAGAGATATTTGAAATGGAGACACAAATCTGAAATGTATAAACAGCTACTCGTGGATAGATAAGATATAAACAGCTACTGTACATGAATCCCCTCCTTGAAAGATTAAAATGCTATTTTACCTGCATTCAATCAATGATCAGAACAGTTGGTCACCTTGCCAAAGCAATGTGTTACTGAGGTTCTCAAACCTTTCATCGAGTTAGTACAGTAAAAACATATGTAAACTGAAAAAACGGAATATTAAACAGATCTGATTCCTATCACTTTTGCATGAACATCATTATCCCCTTCTTACATTCAATAAAAATAGTGATTTTCTTGCGATATCTTATTGTGGGATATAAAGTGTGTGTATGGTATGTTTGTGTGTTGAAGTAGCCAGCCAGCAGGGATGGAGGTTCGGAGGTATGTTTGTGTGTTGAAGTAGCCAGCCAGCAGGGATGGAGGTTCGGAGGTCGTCTGCTCTCACAGCTTGACGTAGTAGATCATGTCCAGCAGCATCAACCAGAACTGAGACACCAGGAGACAAGGACATGAGGACTGGACTGACGCAGTTAGGAATATCAGCACTGGACTGACATACTGTAATTACTAAGATGTTGTTTGAATAAATGATATGTATATTTGATACACTGTGTGTGTGTCCTCCCGACACGACAGGTGGAGACTCACCACAAACATGAGGACAGCGAAGCCGTACCAGCTGATGGCCCAGGTATACCGGCTGAACACTGACTCTATATGACGGAAACAGCCCTGGAGGAGGGAGAGAGACACTGGGAACACAAAGCTACCGTGGAACGGATGCCATTCGTAGATGTATAGGTCTCCAAGCGGAGAGGGCTGGGGTGAGGGAGAGTGAGTCCGGAGGGGTGACGCTATTCTGGTTTTCTCTCACTGAATTAGAGCTGTTACTGGGTGTCTGTTCTGGGCCCTGCGGGACACCGTACCTGGGTGAACACGGCGCTGACCTGGCCCACCTTGCAGGCCTCCTCATCCAGGAGCTCGTAGTTGCTCCTCCTCCGGCAGCAGTGCAGCGGCCAGGGGTGCGCCGGTCCAAACATTCCCCTGAAGGTGGAGTTGTACTCTATCCAGTCCACCGGGCTGTCGGCTCCACAGCACTCTGCCTGAGGATGGGGTGGGGGTGCGTTCACTAGCAGAACACCGTCTGAATGGCTCGCTATAGTTTCCACTGTGAAACCAGATGTCCCGATCTGTTATGTGCCGATAAGGCTTGTTCTCTTTCGACATCCAAACCCTTCATTCATCCAAACCCTCTAGATGCCCTGATCTGATGAGAAGCAGAATGTTCTGGTAAGATGTGTTACTGATACACCTGAGGCTGGACTGACCTGCTGCTCTACATCCGTATCAGACTACCTACAAACTCAGTTTAATTCTTTAACAACAATCCTTATCAGACTGCCTCTACCTACAAACTCAGTTTTATTCTTTACCAACATTCCTTATCAGGCTCTCTACCTACATAGTCTTATTCTTTACCAACAACACAATTCAGTCTTCCCTGCTGACAACTGATCCCTTCTCCAATTTCCCACAGACAATACTACTGACCCAACCGGTTCAATAACTGCTCACACACAGGTTCAGATCAGATCAGGCTTGAACACAACTCAGGGTGGTACTGCTTCTCCCCCGTGTGTGTGTGTGTGTGTGTGTGTGTGTGTGTGTGTGTGTGTGTGTGCGTGCGCGCGTGTGCGCGTGCGTGCGTGCGTGCGTGCATGTGCACGTGTGTGTGTGGTGATACTTAATCCTAACCCACAGAAACTGCACACAATGCTGGGTCTCTGTGTTAGTAGTGTGTTAGGAATGTGGTGTATTGTGGCTGATGACAATACTATTCACTAGGACACTCCCAAGATGCAGTATAACACACACACTCTCTCACATGCATACTTTACACACACACTTGTGTACACACAATCACACACACACTTGTGTACACACAATCACCTCTCTCATGACTCTGTTCCAGGTCTGGGTGATTTGACTGCCTGCGTCGCCATCGGCAGCATAGTACTTCAACATCTGTTTCTTTACCAGGTTACTGTTGCCAACCAGCTAGAGAAGGATGGGGAGATTACAGTTAGACTCATCTAGACTGGGTATTTCTCTATCTGATTACAGTGAGACTCATCTAGACTGGGTATTTCTCTATCTGATTACAGTTAGACTCATCTAGACTGGGTATTTCTCTATCTGATTACAGTTAGACTCATCTAGACTGGGTATTTCTCTATCTGATTACAGTTAGACTCATCTAGACTGGGTATTTCTCTATCTGATTAGTGAGACTCATCTAGACTGGGTATTTCTCTATATCTGATTAGTGAGACTCATCTAGACTGGGTATTTCTCTATATCTGATTAGTGAGACTCATCTAGACTGGGTATTTCTCTATCTGGTTAGTGAGACTCAGCTAGACTGGGTATTTCTCTATCTGATTACAGTTAGACACAGCTAGACTGGGTATTTCTCTATCTGATTACAGTTAGACTCATCTAGACTGGGTATTTCTCTATATCTGATTTGTTTGCAGCTCAAGGGGGTGATTGCACACCATTATGTCTCATCACATCTTCGTTATGTTACAGTAAATCCTACTACTTCCTGTAAATGACCTTCAAAACAGCCTAAAATATTCTGACTGTCCTCCCAGAAATATCAACCAAGAAGCAGTCCGGTTGCCACCAGTCCAGCCCCACATTCAAGAATATTGTTACGTTCGTTGTACAGGCATAAGGGAGTAAGATGCTTGGATTCTGGCTCCTTAGCCTTGCAGCAACAACAGAATAATCATATGAGATACTAACAGAAACAGTGCAATATAATAGAACAGCACTATATAATACAATAAAAAGTGAAGATTGGTGTGTGTAAAATTCAAATGTGCGTTGTTTGCGTGTGTGTGTGTGCGTGCGCGCGCGTGTGTGCGCACTGTGAGTGTGTGTTTGATACTCACATAGTCTCTATGGGTGGCTGCTGTGATGCAGGAGGCACATTCAAACATGTAGATGATCAGCATCAGGACCAGGTACTGAGACAGACAGACAGAACATGATCAGGACCAGGTACTGTGACAGAGACAGAACATGATCACTCTGGGAGGGTCTGGATTCAGCAGGTATAGAAGCTACGTGTCTCTCCAGCTGGCTGTCTAGGGGTCTGTCTCTCTGTCTGTCTGTCTGCTGCTATGTGTCTGTCTTTCTGTCTGTCTGCTGCTATGTGTCTGTCTTTCTGTCTGTCTGTCTGCTGCTATGTGTCTGTCTTTCTGTCTGTCTGTCTGCTGCTATGTGTCTGTCTTTCTGTCTGTCTGTCTGCTGCTATGTGTCTGTCTTTCTGTCTGTCTGTCTGCTGCTATGTGTCTCTCTGTCTGTCTGTCTGCTGCTGTGTGTCTGTCTCTCTGTCTGTCTGCCTGCTGCTATGTGTCTGTCTGTCTGCTGCTATGTGTCTCTCTGTCTGTCTGTCTGCTGCTGTGTGTCTGTCTTTCTGTCTGTCTGCTGCCATGTGTCTGTCTTTCTGTCTGTCTGTCTGTCTGCTGCTATGTGTCTCTCTGTCTGTCTGTCTGCTGCTGTGTGTCTGTCTTTCTGTCTGTCTATCTGCTGCTATGTGTCTGTCTGTCTGCTGCTATGTCTGTCTCTCTGTCTGTCTGTCTGCTGCTATGTGTCTGTCTCTCTGTCTGTCTGTCTGTCTGCTGCGTGTCTGTCTTTCTGTCTGTCTGTCTGCTGCTATGTGTCTGTCTTTCTGTCCACCCGTCTGTCTCACCGTCAGCATGAGCGCCTTGCTCCTCTTCATGGCAGCGAAGACGCCAAACATGCAGGTGCAGAAGAAAGCGAAGCCGGTGAAGATGGCGATCCAGGCGCCGGCGAAGATGTCGTCGTTCCCTGACCAGCTAGACAGAAGGTACAGCCCGTAGCCGTCCACCGCCACCCAGATCGCTAACGCAAACAAGGCCAGACCCGCTGCCTGGTAGAACAGTTCAGAAATAACAGGTATGTGATACCATACAGTGCTAAATGTGGTCATCACGTGTCGGTTTAAAGTAGTATGACCACGATAGAATAACCATGATAGACGGTTGAGAGCTAAATAAGTGTAAAAAGGACCACAAGCCACAGGAGATGGGCTGAGACGCACGTTTGAGGGTGTTTTTGTTGGCTATTATTGCATGTGAAATAGTGGATAGTGAATAGGCCTACCGTAGGTATCATGTTCAGGAAAGTCTTTACTTACGGCTGCGAACACGTTGCCCAGGATGATAACGACCATGAAGCAGGTGGATCCCTCTCCCATGGTGTCTGTCTGTCTGTCTGTCTGTCTGAGAAGAGCAGAGAAGAGAGTGAATAGTCTATAACTGTTCCACAGTCTAACGGTTCCAGGTCTATCTACAAGTCTGTATGGAGGAGTGGTAGAATACAGCAGCCAGTCAGTCCAGGGAGGGAGTGGTGGCTGTTCCTATCAGTAAAAGGCCATCAAACAGGCAGCCACACAGCTGGCTAGACCTGTTCTACTGACAGCCTGGTTTAGCCCGCGGGCAGTCTGACAACAACAGTGGGATGAGATTTCTTGTTGACTGTAGAAACATCAGACGCAATGAATATGTATGCCAATAGAAATACGTTTTAAATAAAGTATTTCCCATATTATTAAACAAGCTCTGCAGTGAATGGTCAATTGAGAAAGATCTCCAAAGTTTCCCCCATCCTTAAAACTAGGCTACTACAACGACCAATCTGGCACATTCCTGGTTGTTGCGCTTGAAACACCGCTAGGCTCTAGAGCATCTCGTGTGCCTCCCAAATAATATACAGTTTCCCATATTCTCTTACCTAGTGAATGGGAATCCGGATTTTTCGCACCCGTTGCGCTGCGCTCGTCGTGTTGTTCGCCCAAAGAAGCGGCTCATCAATCTAGTGCGGCAGTGTAGGTATTCCCATGACGTCACGTGGGAGGGTATAAACTGATTCTGCACCTTCAATAACATGACAAACAGAAAGAAAGCTTTCTTTATGGTACGGTACGGTGTATATATTGCTTGATTTGGGGTGGGGACGAATAGTGTTTTTTTTAAATACAAATAAATGACATTCTGGTAGAGCACAATAGACCATAAAGGAATAGGACAGAAACATTTGTGATAAAACCCTGCGTATAGACATAGATATATGTATGGAGCTGCACTGCAACCTGTCTTTGCTGTGATATCTGTGGCAATCAGCCTCTGAAGACGTCAGTGCGTTCGCTGTAGCCCAAACCACCACCAGAGGGCGCCATTTCATACCAGTCTTTGGATGGTCCTGCCATGCCTAGTCCAGTTCTTCTGACAGACAGCAGATGGCAGTCATAAAAAAAGACATGCTGGCACTAGAAGGTTTAAAGTCAAAGAAGAAGGTATCAGCGTTTGTGATTGGCTCTCGAAAAAGTTACCCTGGCCACTGTTACTTTATGTCCATGATGTGGGTGGTTATGTATGCATGTGGATGTATGTCACGGAGGTCCATACGAGTCATGGCTCTCTGTTAGTCAACTAAAACGGTAAATGGCTGACATATTTGTGTATTTAGCTAGCTATTCCGATTCGTACACAAAACGGTATTGTTGAGTTGCTCTTGTGCATTTTCCATAACTAGCTATAGCGACTTTAGCTGTCAAGTTCAGCGGTTGTTTTGAATCATACTTGCAAAATGCAAGGGCTCTGAATTAACATCACAGGAGGTGTTTGGACCAGAGCTGCTCTATACCAGGGTGTACTGTGTGAATAATGGTGGTCAATAAAATAACTCAACCCCGAATCCCCCTCATCCAGACACTTGGAGCCGAGTCCCCGCTTTCCCAGTGAATTGGCTTCAGGGAGATCTTTGTCTAGGATCTTGTTAGACCGGGTGCTCCAGAAAGCTTTGGAGGACATTGATAACATTGATAACAGGAAACTGTCACCGTATCATAACGCAACACCTTGACTGAGCTCCAACTCTCTCTCTCTCTCTCTCTCTCTCTCTCTCTCTCTCTCTCTCTCTCTCTCTCTCTCTCTCTCTCTCTCTCTCTCTGCTGCAAGGCTGTTGAAAGCACACGACAGGACAGTAAAGCTGTGGGCTCTAAATATTGCTCCATGTTCAGTGGAAGAACTCTCTGGGGAGAATCATTCAGGCACATATCTTTATTTTTATGTGCCAGGTTCCTCTACAAAGATTAGCCTGAACCTAAATCTAAAACAAAATAGCTCAAAACTAATTTAGCAGAGCCTCAACTGGCAATATATTGTGTCCTCCAGGAGCAGGTAGTTTCCAGAGGGTGGTTCCCCACCCAGCTGCAGTGTGGTGTGCCCCCAGCAGGGGGGGGTGTGACGTCTGAATGCAGAAGACGGTGGCTGTCCTGGGAGGGGGCATCGGGGGCCTGTCTGCCTGCTACTACCTCAGCAAGAGCCCACAGGTCTCCAAGGTAAAACTGCACTTCTGTTATTTCTACTGTGTGTGCCAGCTGACTCCACTGTTACTCTACTGCTCACAGTGTGGGTGTGTGTGTGTGTGTGTGTGTGTGTAGATAGTTCTGGTGGAGGGGAGTGGCCGGGTTGGAGGTTGGCTGAGTTCTACCCGGCGGGAAGATGGCGCGGTGTTTGAACAAGGACCCCGAGGGGTACGCCCTGCCGGAGCTGTGGGCCGGAACACACTCAACATGGTAGGCCTGCTCACGAGTGTGTGTGTGTGTGTGTGTGACAAGAACGGGTTTGTTTGTATGGTACGTATATAAACCTTTTTGAGTGGTGAAAATTGGATTGCGACTTTATCCTGTGTGTGTGTGTGTGTGTGTGTGTGTGTGTGTGTGTGTGTGTGTGTGTGTGTGTGTGTGTGTTTCAGGTGGAGGACTTGGGCCTGGCTAGTGAGCTCCTGCCTGTCACATTTGACCACGTGGCCTCTAAAAACCGCTACTTGTATGTTAAAGGACAGCTGCACAAGATGCCCTCTGGCCTGGGGTAAGGAAGACGGCGTGAGCGCTAGCAGCATTAGCCTCCGCCGGCTAGCTGTCTCTGACTGAATAGAGCCTAGGGCTAGCTGACTCTGACTGAATAGAGCCTAGGGCTCGCTGTCTCTGACTGAATAGAGCCTAGGGCTAGCTGTCTCTGACTGAATAGAGCGTAGGGCTAGCTGACTCTGACTGAATAGAGCGTACGGCTAGCTGTCTCTGACTGAATAGAGCGTAGGGCTAGCTGTCTGACTGAATAGAGCCTAGGGCTAGCTGTCTCTGACTGAATAGAGCCTAGGGCTCGCTGTCTCTGACTGAATAGAGCCTAGGGCTAGCTGTCTCTGACTGAATAGAGCCTAGGGCTAGCTGTCTTTGGCCAGGTAACATGTAGAGAGAACAAGCTATCTCTAGTACTATACCCAAACATGTAAACCGTGACTTGATTCAACCTCCCTCCCTCCCCTCCTCTACCTCCCCCTCCCCCTCTCCCTTCCCTCCTCTACCTCTCCCTCCCCTCCTCTACCTCCCCTCCTCTACCTCCCCCTCTCCCTCCCCCTCCCCCTCTCCCTCTCCCTCCCCTCCTCTACCTCCCCCTCTCCCTCCCCCT
>NC_140243.1:24580945-24590945 GCF_949987555.1 Borostomias antarcticus
ACCCATGATGCTCTAGTAGGGGGTTAAGGTCTTTCCTTAAAGCTAGGAAGCTTGTTTTAGTTCTTAAAACTAAAATGTGTTACAAAAAGATGTTATACGTTCTTATATATGTGTGTATGATCTGTAGGCCTTCTACGTAAATGGTTTCTACATACATCTACTGTTCCATGATCGTGACATATTCCTGTTTGCTACTGTAGGTGATGATGGGCGGGGCCTGGTTCCAGGAAGTATTTGGCAGTCCAGAGGAAGTGACAGAGCAGCGTCTCCTAGCGACAGCAACTCAGGCAGTTCGGTCACACCTTGGCGTAACCACGGCACCCGTCTGGAGCATGGTGGCTCTACAGAAGGTAGAGAATGAGTGTGTGTGTGTGTGTTTGTGTGTGTGTGTGGGTGTGTGTGTGTGTGTGTGTGTGTGTGTGTGTGTAGGAGTGGAGTAATACTAATCTCAAGTGTATCATTGCTTTCTCCTGACAGTACTGACCCCTGTGTGCCAACTGAGGTGGTGTTCAGTGGTGGTGTTCAGAGTGGGGGTGTTCAGAGTGGGGGTGTTCAGAGTGGGGGTGTTCAGAGTGGGAGTGTTCAGAGTGAGAGTGGGGGTGTTCAGAGTGGGGGTGTTCAGAGTGAGAGTGGGGGTGTTCAGAGTGGGGGTGTTCAGAGTGGGGGTGTTCAGAGTGGGGGTGTTCAGAGTGGTGGTGTTCAGAGTGGGGGTGTTGAGTGGGGGTGTTCAGAGTGGGGGTGTTGAGTGGGGGTGTTCAGAGTGGGGGTGTTCAGAGTGGGGGTGTTCAGAGTGGGGGTGTTCAGAGTGGGGGTGTTCAGAGTGGGGGTGTTCAGAGCGGGGGTGTTCAGAGCGGGGGTGTTCAGAGTGGGGGTGCTCAGAGTGGGGGTGTTCAGAGTGGGGGTGTTCAGAGTGGTGGTGTTCAGAGTGGGGGTGTTGAGTGGGGGTGTTGAGTGGGGGTGTTCAGAGTGGGGGTGTTCAGAGTGGGGGTGTTCAGAGTGGTGGTGTTCAGAGTGGGGGTGTTGAGTGGGGGTGTTCAGAGTGGGGGTGTTGAGTGGGGGTGTTCAGAGTGGGGGTGTTCAGAGTGGGGGTGTTCAGAGTGGTGGTGTTCAGAGTGGGGGTGTTGAGTGGGGGTGTTCAGAGTGGGGGTGTTGAGTGGGGGTGTTCAGAGTGGGGGTGTTCAGAGTGGGGGTGTTCAGAGTGGGGGTGTTCAGAGTGGGGGTGTTCAGAGTGGGGGTGTTCAGAGCGGGGGTGTTCAGAGCGGGGGTGTTCAGAGTGGGGGTGCTCAGAGTGGGGGTGTTCAGAGTGGGGGTGTTCAGAGTGGGGGCGTGGAGCTAAGGGATGTGCACGTTTAACTGACTAGTTGATTAACCACTAATTATTCACTTTGCAGCTCTGGGTGCCAGAGTGAATGGGTCTGGTGATGAGGCCCGTAGTGTGGCTGTAATATACATCTGCTGCTGAGTGAAATGTCATGTAGTGTGGAAGTATTTTGTGAATCAGGTTGTATGGCAGCACTGTGTATCTTTAGACTAGTTGGTTTGTCGGTTTTGATCAGATTAGTTTAGTCAACCATAAATTTACTCAAAATTCCTGTCCGAAGGCAAGGCAAGTTTATTTGTAAAGTACATTTCAGCAACAAGTCAATTCAAAGTACTTTACATTACACATTAAAAGCATCAAGACTAAGTGCAAGAAACATTATAAAAGGTCATATAAAACGAAATGCAAAAAAAAAAACATTATTAAAGGACATTTAAAACAAAATGCAGGAAAAATAAAATACAAGAATGAAAGTTACAGAACAGTGTACAAATGAATAATGATTTGATTAAATCAGGGCCGGATTAACATGATGTAGGGCCCAGGGCTTTGACCAGGTTAAGCCCACCCCCCCCCCCCCCCCCCCCACCACCGCCAACCTGCAATTTCATTAGCATGGTAGTAAAGCGCAAGCATGTCTGTCTACATTATACACCACACACACAGAGACATGTCACAGGTATTGAGTGGTCCATCATTAGGTCGTCCTCAGACGAGCTTGACAGTGAAGTCTCCAATCATCTCGGTCTTCCATACATCCAGCCAGTTCCGCAGAACTCTCCACTCCTGCGTCCCTCCTCAGTACATCCACGCATGTTGGTGTGGGACGTCCTCGTAATCGGTGCCCGTGTGTTGGCTCCCAGAGCACCAGCTTGCTGGCTGGGAATTCATGATGTCTGTGGCAGTGGACAGCAAGTTTCATCCTCCTAGATGCCACTTTCTTACTCAGCTTTGGTAGCCCCCCATACAGATGCTTGTTGGTAACATGCTAGTTCTGGTTTACATTTAGCATCACGCGCAGCATTCTGGTGTAGCACCCATCCAGAGACTTCTGCAGGGTGGGCTTCAGGGTCCAAGTTTCCCAGCCCTATAGGAGGACAGACTCCACGGTCGCATGGAAGAAGCTCAGTTTGATGTGTCCAAGGAGATTGGAGTTCCACACACTATTCATGCCATTGAGGGCTCTCCACGCCCGCACTTTTCTTACCTTAAGGTCCTGTTCTGATGAGTTGACCCAGGAACCCAGGTATTTGAAGTCGCTAGTATTTGAAGAACATCTGCTAGAGCATTGCCCCCTGCTGTCTTGAGAGGTGGGTGGTCCAGGGGGGGTTGCAAGTGATTGCCTCAGTCTTCTTTGCATTCAACCTGAGGCCAACCCTGGCACATTCTGCCTCTACTCTGTTCAAGAGCTCCTGTGCCTGCTCCACACGGTTGGACGTCAGACAGATGTCATCTGCATAGTCCAGGTCACATGGTCCAGATCCACAGTCGGTGGCTCCACCTCTGGTGATGTTACCGGCGGCGATGGCACTGGCAGGGCAACTTCCCCAGCAGCAGTGCTTTCTGGGGTGGATGGTGGCCACAGCTCATCATCTAAGCCAAAAATTTGAAAAAAGCTAGGTGTCCGGCTTACTTCTATATGGCCTAGTTCTTGGTAACGTTAAGTTAGTGCTAGCTAAATTAGAAAGTTTAGTGCTAGCTAGCAATCTAACGTTACCTAGTCTAGCTAGCTAACTAGCTAACGTTAGCAACACTAACCAGCCTCTGCTTGGCAATTTATCAAGTCATTATAGTTAACACTTAACACCCATTACACTACACAAATCCTCATTTTCTTTACATAGCCTATATATAGCTAATTTACAATATAAATTACTACATAAATTAAGATCTGGCAGCTGTGGGTCCGAGGGTGTTGCTGACCCTTCTCCTGTTTGCTGCTGCTGAGGTGGGGGAGGATCGCTGGCTTTTGTGAAATACCCCATTAATTTGGGGATCTTTGTAAGAAGTGCAGCTTCTCTAGCTTCCTTTTCTTCGACTTCTTGATGTTTTTGACTGCCACTTAGTGACGATTGTAGATAGATACAGAGAGAGAGTAGAGATATTGCCTTCAATTGTGCACAAACTCATCAACCACATTGACAGAATACAGCTCAGCACTATGTAAGTATGTAATCGGCCAGCCTAAAATTTAATTGGCAGAAACAAATCAAGCCAAAACAATTTCAATATTTTTTATTGGACAACCCCCCCCACACACACACACCCACACACCTTCACACACACAGGCTGGACACAGTTGACTGAAGAAAAAACTAAAAAATAACTAAATTAAAAACTACTAATTACAACTAATTAAAAATAAAAAATAACATGATTGATTGCTGCTTGCGCAAGACCCATCGACGGGCCCCCCTGGAGCTCTGGGCCCAGGGCTTCAGCCCCGCGAGCCCGTGCATTAATCAGGCCTTGGATTTAATAAAAAGAAGTGTTCAGTCTTGATTTAAAAGAAGTGAGAGTCCCATGTGGAGCTACAGCATGTTACCAAGCTGTCTGCTCAGCTCTGTCGTCCTTCAGAAACAAATAGTTCACCTGAAGTATTAGACTGTATATAGACTTAAGCCCGCAATATACTTGCTGTTTAGCAACGCGTAGTCAAGCGCATATTTTGTGTCCTGCACAGTCAACCTCAGCCCACGCTCCAAAGAAATGCAGGAGACGCGTACTGTACGCTTACTGTAGTTAAAATCAAGTATATCGCAGGCTTTAGAAAATCACAGACTTTAGAAAAACTATGTAGTAACAAACTGTCTCGTCTTCTCCAGGACTGCATTCCTCAGTATCACGTGGGTCACTGGAAACGAATAGGTGAGATGTCTTGACCTCTAGTTTAATTTAGACTAATAGCTGTTGGTTGACTGTTGTCCTCGAGAACTATATTACAGTATATGTACTAAATACTGTTTGTCTGTTTTTGGTTGTTTTTTTTATATATGGTGGCTCGATTTAGTCTCCAGTTATTTTAAGGTGTAAGATGACTCTGATATAGTCGTCATGTATGACGTTGGTATGTTCACTTAATGTTTGTTCACAGAGAACATGAGGAAGTACCTCAGAGAGCAGAACCTCCCTCTGACACTCACTGGGTCCTCCTACGATGGCGTCTCCGTCAATGATGTCATCTTTAGTGGACGGATGGCAGCAGAGGGGCTTGTGGGTAAAATCTAATCCAACAAAATGGAGAAGCAGGAGGTCAACTTGATGTCACCCCGTCCTCTCCAGCTCTGCTTCTCCACACCACAGGTCTCTCAAGACGAGGTCGTTGAAGTAAAAGGATGTAAAACACTTTTTGACTTAATATTAGAGAGAGAATGCTGGAGGAAATGATGACATCACTACACAGGAATGAACATCTGTCTAATCCCAAACTGCTCTGGGTACCTGTCCCTGCAAAGTAACTCACCTCAATCATGAACTTTTACAGCTTTATAGTTCAGAATGTAGACTAACATGTGGTTATTCAGGGACAGTCATGATGCTTTTATGTTAACAGAACTCTTCACCCCGTATGAATGTACCCAGTCTGACCAGAGAGGGGGATGTGCTCTGTCTTCTATGCTGTGCTGTGTCTTCTATGTTTTCATATATTGCCAAGATGTTCCACATCGTCTCACAGCTCAAGTTCCACATAACTGACAGTCGACTGTATATAATAATGCTACAGTCACACTGTCTTTGCTGCACATCCACGCAAACAGACAGACCAAACTATAAAATATCACTTACTGATGGGAAATATTATGGTATGCTGATTGATTGATTGAAATATTATGGTATGCTGATTGATTGATTGAAATATTATGGTATGCTGATTGATTGATTGAAATATTATGGTATGCTGATTGATTGATTGATTGATTGATTGATTGATTGAAATATTATGGTATGCTGATTGATTGATTGATTGATTGAAATATTATGGTATGCTTTTGGACGTGTAATTTGATGGTGATGTTGAGATTCTGATCAAGTTGACCAAGTGAGGAACATTGAACTTCCAGAGGAGCAGATGGATTATGTATTTTTCTACTCTTGTTGTTTATTGATGTAGTTGTGATGAGCAATAAAACACTGGCTTGATCTGACTGCTGGGGTTGCGTCATTGTGTGACCTGGAAGGAAGTTGGTCTAGTGTTTCTATTTTGGGCCTTTGGGAAGTTACCTGTATGAATGAAACTAATTTTCATTCTACTACAAGACAAGTGAAAGTAATTTTTGTGAGCTATTTTTGGCGGGCAATAAACAAACAAAAAGTTCTGAAATTTGTGTTTCTTGGCAATACATTTTTTACTGCTGGAAAGTCTGTTTATTTCCCCATGGTGCCCATCTGTAAGAAACATGCGTTTGTGGGATGAGCAGCACAGCTGAGTATGAAAAATATGACAAATCTTGTCTGCCAATGCCAAACAGCGGATTCTGCTGTTTGCACCATTTAAAAGGGAAATAAACAGGATTTCCAATGGTATAAAATGTATTGCTAACAAACATTGTTACAACAGAGTAATAATCTACCAAACACACATTTCTGAACTTTATGTTTTATGTGTAGTATTTGCCTTGAGTTTTTGTTTATGGGGAAAACTCGCATTCAACCTGAAGGCGGATGCGTGATGTGGTGATTTCACTGACATCTATAACAATCAGGGCAATCGTCCAATCATGGGTTCCTGATCCTGAGTGAGCCAATAACAATCTGGTGGGTTTTAAACTCCAGCTCTACTCACTGATCTGTTCCTTTTTTGGTCACCAGAGAGTTAATGTTGTCTGGCTTTGTAACCCCCCCGGTTGACCCCTCTGAAAAGTTTTGTACATAATCCTGATAAAATATTTGATTTGAAATACATAAACTCCGGTCCTCCTGCCCAACAGATCAGGATATATCATCCATACATTTTCAAAAAGGATCAGTATCCCCACATTAATCTCAACAGATTTCAGTCACCTCTGGTCTCGCTGAGGCCCTCCCTGCCTCTCTGATCAGAAGTAGGCCGATCATTTAAATCATCAAATGGGCCACT
This sequence comes from Borostomias antarcticus, assembly GCF_949987555.1. Lineage (NCBI taxonomy): Eukaryota > Metazoa > Chordata > Actinopteri > Stomiiformes > Stomiidae > Borostomias > Borostomias antarcticus. The sequence continues at coordinate 24,587,344 of NC_140243.1, forward strand.
TTAACTTTTAGTCTAGAGAGAGGGGGATTTAATTCAAAATCTACCTTTCTGAGGGAAAACAAAGCCCCTAAATGTCAACTTTAACTCGGGAGAGATGAACTACTCTACAGGGCTTCTATTCATCATTTAGTCTACAGAAGAATCTCTTGAAGAATGCCCTTGACTATACAGTACACCGCTGGATGCTAAAAAGGTAAGACACACACTTGATCTTTGATAAGCCTATCATTAGCCCTACACTGCTGTACCATGGGGTTTGATCAGAGGCATATAGCCTTGTCCCAGTGTGGTGCGAGACACATTTTGGAGGTGATGGGCCTCTCTGGAAGTGAGATGAATGTTTTTCTCAATAAAAGCCCTTAAATAGCCCAATACTTTGATGGGATTTTCTGTTTTTTGGGGCTTTGGCTGTTGCTCTGGTTGGTGTCTCTGATGTGTCTATGTTGATAGATAACATAGTCAGTGTTGCTAAGTAACGTTAGTAGATCGGCCAATTGGGAGTGTTATGTATGCGATCTAGAAGAGTGTGTGTGTGTGTGTGTGTGTGTGTGTGTGTGTGTGTGTGTGTGTGTGTGTGTGTGTGTGTGTGTGTGTGTATCTCTCTCAGCCCAGCAGCTTCTCAGATTAGCAGCAAGGGGGAGGAAGCGCTACAGTGTTGTACTGATTCTCTCTCTCTCTCTCTCTCTCTCTCTCTCTCTCTCTCCCCTCTGGGGAGGTTGGGATGTGGGTATAGGGATGAGTGAAATCTTTGCTACATAACTTTTTTGTATTCCTTCTATGTATGTAACTTTCCTACTGTGTACTATTTGCCCCACTATTTTAAGACTGTCTATTTATTTGCCCAGGGACTGCGGGTGGAAATTAGCTGTTTAGCTATAACCTTGTACAGTGCATCTCTCCCTATTCTATAGGGTAAATGTCTACTGTACCTTGTCCCTGTCTTAAAAATAAATAAAATCAATCAATCAATCTCTCTCAGTCTGAGATGCCAGAGACCCTGCGCTTCTCAACACCGTCTGCAGGGAGAGAACCTGAACGTTCTTCCAGCTGTGTTGGATCTGCTTGTTCTCTGTCCTTTATTGATTTTTCTCACGCTTTGGTTCGTGTCCCATGGTCAACACCTATAGTTCCAGACTCAGATTGGGTTGAGACGAACTCATAACTCCTCTAGTCTGTAAACTGTGGTAGCCTACTCTACAGTCATTACTCTGATTGTAGGCTGGTCCTGCAGCTGAAAACCCCTCCATAAAACTTGGATGCATCCAGTTGCCTTCTTGTTTTAGTGGTTAAATGTATTATTAGTTGACAGCTGGTCATAGCTGGATGTATGTCAACTGTATACATTATTTACAGTATAGTGATGTGATGAATGGCAGCTCTGACAGAGTTCTTAGTTCCATTATTCAGGCTGGCTCATCATGCTGTCTGGAAGCTGAAAAGAGTGATAGAGAGATTCAGAAGCATGTAGTCCCAGCTGATCAAATGCGACACCAGCTGGGATGCAGTGACGTTGGAACATGAAACAGCATGAAAGAGAGACGCTCGGCGTTCTACAATCATTTGATGATGGAATTTCTCAGCCTTCCGTCAGCGGTCAGCTCTTGGACTTGAGCCGGAGCCTGTTTAATGATTGGCTCTGGGGTAGACAGAGAAGAGAGAGGTGGAGGGAGATTGGGGGGATGGGTCAGAGAGAGAGGAGGGAGGTGGAGGGAGAGAGATGGGGGGATGGGTCAGAGAGAGAGGGGAGAAAGGACAGAAGGACAGGACAGAGGAGAGGAGAGGAATAGCAGACGACTAACGCCACCAGAGTAATAAAGCAGCCCGTGGACAAGAGGACAGTGATATTTACCCATCTTCATATTATCCTCTTTCCTCTCCTCATCCCTCCTCATCTCTCCTCATCTCTCCTCATCCCTCCTCATCTCTCCTCATCCCTCCTCATCTCTCCTCATCCCTCCTCATCCCTCCTCATCTCTCCTCATCTCTCCTCATCCCTCCTCATCTCTCCTCATCTCTCCTCATCCCTCCTCATCTCTCCTCATCCCTCATCTCTCCTCATCTCTCCTCATCCCTCCTCATCTCTCCTCATCCCTCCTCCTCCTCTCCAGCTGAAGGTTGTTCCAGCCTGTGCTGATGCAGTTATACATGTGGTGTCATAATGTAGTTCATGCTGGATGACATTTTGAGCCACCCCCCCCCTCTTCTCTCTCTCAGCGGCTGTGGCTCAGGAGGTAGTCGGGTCGTCCAATGATCATAGGGTTGGCGGTTCTAATCCCAGCTCCTCCTGTCCACATATGAAAGTGTCCTTGGGCAAAACACTGAATCCCACATTGCTCCCAAAGAGCAGGCTAGCACCTTGGCAGTTGTCGCCATTGGTATGTAAATGTGTGTGTGAATGGGTGAATGAGAGGCCATTGTAAAGCACTTTGGATAAAAGCGCTATATAACAGCAGTCTATTTACCATTTACCATTTTCTCCTTGCCTCTTCCTTCCTTAGAAGAAGAAGAAAAAGGCCCGTTTCACCATCCCCTCTCAGCAAGAAGGTTGTGGGTTCAATTCCCACGTGGGCTAGCTCCAGGCCCTTTCTGTGTGGAGTTTGCATGTTCTCCCCGTGCTCACTCGGGTTCCCTCCATATAGAACCCCAACATGAAAAACATGCAGATGAACAGATGGTCTTCAGTCCTGTCCCTGACCAGGACTTGGACTGAGCACTTGGACTTGGTCCCCAGGCCATGAAAGCTGCCCACTAGTCCTGGCTGCCCTTGGAGGAAGGACAGCATGGATGGGTCAAAGGCAGAGATCAAAATAACCGCTGTGTGTGTGTGTGTGTGTGTGTGTGTGTGTGTGTGTGTGTGTGTGTGTGTGTGTGTGTGTGTGTGTGTGTGCGTGTGTGTGTGTGTGTGTGTGAGCGTGTGTTGTGTGTGTTTCTGGTCACCGCTTCCTGCACACATGTGGGTGTGTATGATAAAAAAGTGGATTTCCTTTCCTTCCTCTCCTCTTCTCTTCTCCCCTCCTCTCCTCTTCTCTCTTCACCTTCCCTCTCCTCCTCTCTCCTCCTCGCCTCTCCTCCTCTCTTCACCTCCCCCCCTACTCCTATCTCCTCTTCTACCTGCAGGTCCTCTCCATCCTCCTCTCTCGGTCCGTCTTGCGCCAGCGGACCTCTCCCCTTCGGGACGCACAGGCCAGACCCCGCCATGCGTGAAACCTCCCCTCAGCACCATGGACAGCGGCCGGCGGGTAAAGCGCACCGCATCCCACTTCAGCACCCTGGACAGCGTGGACAGGTGATCCCCCACCACCTGCGGCCCATGCGGCAATCAGGACCGGACGGGGAGAGAGCACCAGCTGAGACCAATTGGCTAACGAGCATCCTGGCTCCTGAAAAGCCAGCAGGAGAGACAGCAGTCTGAGGACATGCGGGTGCGTGAGCTTCTGAACCAAACCTCTCAACACAACGCTGATATTATATTTCTCTGTCCGTAGGAGCCGACGCCCGTAACCTGACCGGCCTCCCTTGTGTGCCCCGGGCCCCGAGAGGAGCACAAGCGTCCTCGCTGACGGAAACTACTTTTGTTCATGTTTCTTTATCCCCTGAGTTTT
>NC_140243.1:24598445-24648445 GCF_949987555.1 Borostomias antarcticus
AGGTGTACGATCTGCGATTCATTACTACGACGTTCTACGATGAGGCTACGACCTCCCGACTAAATATCTGGCATGTCAGATATTTTCGTTGTACTGTAGATCGCAGATCACATAGAAGTTTAGCCAAGATGAATCGTGTGCATAATCTTGGCTGACAGAAATCGCATAGTGTGAATACAAATCGCATAGTGTGAATACACACGTCGTATGGTCGTATGGTCTTGAGACGGAGTCCCGGTCGTACAGTGGGAAGGGATCCCCGATATAAGATTTTTCAGTGTACAGAAGGCTTTAGGTAAGCAATGCTGGAGATCTGACGGTTATACCTAGATACCTGATACCTTCTGGCTTCCATATAAAAGGAGCAGTGCTCAGGTCTGCTGTGAATGTTACAGGATTCAGAGGAATTGCTTCGCTCTTGCTCCAATAAATCTTATAGCCTAAAAATAAGCTAAATTAATTTATTATTTCCAAAACTCTGGGCACTGAGTTAGCTGGATCCGATAAGGTCAGTAGAATGTCATCTGCGTACATGTTTAACTTAAGGTCACAGTCCCCTACCTCTATGCCAGTTATGTTGGTATTCTTACGGATGGCACATGCTAATGGCTCTAAGGCTAAAACAAAGATCAGTGGGCTCAGAAGGTAGCCTTGTCTTGTGCCACGGTGGAGGTGAAAGGGTTCAGAAATCAGACCATTGGTCTTGACTGATGAAATCGGGCTGATGTAAAGGGCCTTTGATAGTATCTGGAACAGATAGGGCCATTCTACTCTACCAAAAGCTTTCTCTGTGTCTAATGATATCACTACTGAGAGAGTTAGCTTCCAGCATGACTTGAAACAATCTTCTCATATTGTTCAATGAAAGTCTGCCTGGTATAAATCCAACCTGGTCTATGTGTCCCAGGGAGTTAATGACTGTCTAGGCGAAGGAGCAGCACTTTCACAAACCCTTTATAGTCGTTTTGTGGCTTTGTACATTTTGTGGAAATTGTGGCTGCGTGCAGCGAACGTGGCATTGACTGATAGACTGTGATATGACAACAGCTGAGACAGAACTGGGGACAGGCTGTTCTGGAACCATTAATAGAATTCTATGGTGTAACCAGCATGACCAGGGGGTTTACCACTAGCAAGCTTTTTGATTGCAGTGAGTATATCTGTTTCCAGAACACGTGCCTCCAAGTCCTCAATGTGGAAAGGGGGATGTCCTTAAGGAATTGGTCCACCATTTGCTCCAGTGCATGACTTTCAAACAACAGGAAAGTAAACAGTACTTTTCAAAAAGTAATTTTGAAAGCTCTTTAAAAGCACAACTTATTGCGGCCTGATCCATGAGTACTTTCCTACTACTGTCGCTGGGATTGATTGTTTACTTTCCTGTTGTTTGAGTTGATAGGCCAGCATTTTGCCTGCTTTGTCACCACTTTCAAAAGATCTCCTACGGAGACGATATAAAGCAAAAGCAGTCTCTTTGTGGAGTATTGATTGTAATTCTGCTCGAGTAGGTCTCTCCCCAGGGCTACATGAGTTGTTTCCTGCCATGTTGGAACTCTAATGCCTAATCTTTTTCAAGTAGTTAACTTTTCTTTTCATTTCTCATCCTGTGTTTGGCGGTTGAGTAGCTAATTATAAAACCCCTGCAGGTTACTTTGAATACTTCCCATACTGTCTGAATGGAGTCTACTGAACCGATATTTATTCTGAAGAGCTCATTGGTTCTTTGTCTTATTAACGAGACAAATTCTGTTTTTTTCTGTATTGATTAGTAAATATCGGGCTGAAAGTCATTGACAAGGGAGCATGGTCCGATATAAGGATGCTATGAATATCTGTGTCAATGATGTTTACAGTGTTGGTGGATAATATGAGGAGAATCCTAGAATAAGAATGATGTGCATGTGAATAGAATGTATACTTTCGCTGATTTTTCCAGACCCCACAAATCTGACAAAGCCAATGAACTCAACATGTGTTTAAAGACTGCTGCTTATGGTCTATCTGAAGGTAGGGGTCTGGCTGAACGATCAACGCTGGCATCACTGACAGTCGCCTCCCACCAGCAGAGGAGAGTCGGCATGCTGGGATAGCAGGGTGTTGAGAGGGGAGAGGAAGAGGGCCTGGGCTGGATTTGGCATGTATACATTGACCAGGGTGCATTTTTCATTCATACCTGACAGAATCATATAACACACATTTCAGTTCCAGTGGTGTAAAAGCGATTCTTTTAGCAATTATTATACTGACCCCCTGGGCGGCCCCGTACCTGGGGAGAACACTTGACCCGCATCTTTGTTTACATTTTTCCAGTCCTACAGTCATTTTTATAACTCCAGTCATTTTTACCTCCACCCCAGCGAATCACGGGGCAGGTCCACGAGCCGCCCAAACACAACCCGGACGGCCATTCACCTCCATTCATTTTTTGGACTAGGATTATGCAAAAACTACCAGACTGATTTTCATGAACTCGGTGGAGGGCCAATTTAGAACCCATTCAATTTTGGCATTCACTGAGCCCCGAAATGCATTCAGGGGCAGAGGTCTGTGCTCTCTGAGCACCATTTCTAGTTCACCATACAACACCCACCTCACCATAATCCACTTCATTCACTCACCTACACTACTGATGTAGCCGACTGATTGTCACACTTATTGTTCAGTTATATAGGCTAACTTATTTTTTTAGGCCCATATTCAATCCTTGATTATTTTTGCTTATATATGGCGTGTCTCCATTTTCGTTATGACCAAGAGCCAGGTCATAACACCTCCACGTCAGCATCTCATTAGGCCTAATTTGGCTTTACGTGTCTGTTTTCTCAATCCATTCTGCTTTGGGGTTCCAGCGGGTCATTGGATCATTGGCTCGGTCATGAAATATGGATCGGATCTGAATGAGACCCCGCGAGCCAATTAGCAACAGCGGTTTGAGCACGAGAGCGGGATAACAGACTACCGCGGGAAAAATATGGGGGACAACGAACAAGAAACATGGGGAGGCTGGTAGGCTACTCTGATGTGGACAGGTGTGACGGGATTCATGGGAACTTGAGAATGGAGGACGGGGGCTTTTACTTGGTAAAAGATACTTGGTAAAAGGCACACAACGGATATGAAACCAACGAATCAATGCCGAGCGTTTTCCATGCAATTAATTCCCTTTGCATGCGTTAATTGTCCCTTGGAGAGCCTATCAATGTTTGTCCTTTTATGGGGAGGCGCGCTTCCACATAAAAGGGGAAATCTATAGATGGCCGTCAAACACCCTAATGAAAAGCACCACTGGTCTAGAGCAATGTGGGTGCCACGGGGGGCGGAGGAGGGGGAGGGGATTCTCATATTACGCGCTGGCTGTATATCAGAGTAGCTCCTCTCCTCTCCTCTCCTCTCTCCATCGCGCACTGGGCTGTGTCGGGACAGCGTGATCGAGACCAGGCTGCTGTGGTCCCTGGAGTCCGGACAGCGTGATCGAGACCAGGCTGCTGTGGTCCCTGGAGTCCGGACAGCGTGATCGAGACCAGGCTGCTGTGGTCCCTGGAGTCCGGACAGCGTGATCGAGACCAGGCTGCTGTGGTCCCTGGAGTCCGGACAGCGTGATCGAGACCAGGCTGTGGTCCCTGGAGTCCTGGAGTGGTCATACTGCCTCAGAGGCCAGCTGGGCTGAAGAGTTCAGGCTTGTGGGACCTTCTACAGCCCCGTTCCAACAAAAGGTAGGAAGCTACATAGCGGTGGAACAATAGACCCCAGCTACGCAGTGATACAAGTCACTGAGCCGTCCAAGACATCCACAAGCGACAAAATAACGACAGCTTAGTTGCATGATATGTAGGTCTAGCTTAATTTAGTTTGTAATGGTTTCACGTAGTCCAGTTGTGTGTGCAGAAATTCCCCGTTTTGATGTGGGGACCCGGGGACACGTCTGGCGGCGCGCTTGGAGGTCGTGTTAAATAGCCGTATTGGACAGGTGCTGGACATAGATCGCAAAATAGAAGGCAAAAGATGGCGAGAATCTGATATTTCTGTTTTTGATGGAAAAATAGGTTAATAAACGTACTGACTATGATGTTTAGCCTTAAAATATTTTTTCTTTTATTTGACTGCCTAGTGAGCTCCAAATAGAGTTGCGCGCATCGCAAGGGAAAATAGGTTCTGTTAACCATTATGGAACCATTTATGATTCTAAAAGTTTAGGTGAAATATGTTTTCTTAACATAGGAATAGTTTGACACATTTTATTTAGACTATTTATATATTTATTTTATTTTAGCCTGTTGGCTTTTCATTAATGCTAATTTTTCATTTTTAATCATAGCCTGTTTACTGTCTGCTATTCCCCCACTTTTATTTTGAGTGATGTAATGTAGCCTACAGGATAAATGCATTATTCGCATGAAAGCATGGATGGCCCTTTTACCTCATTATTCCTCTCTCTCTCTCTCTCTCTCTCTCTCTCTCTCTCTCTCTCTCTCTCTCCCTGTTCTGTCTGAGGACACAAATAAACACACTGTTGCCTTCTTTTTTTACTTTTACTTTTTTCAGGGTCTAGAGTGAAGCCATATTTTCTTATTATTATGATGATGATGATGATTATTATTATTATTAGTAGTAGTAGTAGTAGTAGTAGTAGGCCTATAGTAGCCTAGTAGTATTATAATGTACATGTCGCCCCAATTCATATCGGCCTACCTGAGACAGGTTAGGTTATGGTGTGCAGGTTGGAACAGCATGTAGCTCCCCACACTCTCACACACGACCTGCATACTCTGTTTTACATTTTATCCCGAGTCCCGACATTCTAATTAGGCCTACATCAACCGGAGCAGAGGGCTCCCCAGTGCGCTAATACTCCGAAGGGACGCTCAAGAACTAAGAATGCTGAATAATTCATTATTCCAGAACTCACAGTCGACTACGCTGACATCTTATCCACATCAATGATCAATATAAGACAGGATCTCAGCACAAGTAATCAGACTGAATAATTTCCCTTACTAGAGGGCATGATCACGATCAGACTCTTAAATGGAGACGCTCAAGAGCATGGAGACTCAAAAACATGTAGTCTATGAATGGGAGATTTGAGTGTCAGAGGATCTCACACGATTGGGCATCATGGTATAAGTGTGTCAGGTGGTTTGATCTGGATCAAGATGAAGAAAAAGAAGTGGCCCTTGTCCTCTTGGTCTAATGACTAATGGTATACACAGGCTTGATTAGAAGGTTATGGTTGGATCCCCATTGATGTCCCAGTGGCCCCGAACTTGAATGTGGTGGAGGTGGTGGGACCATGCTCTCATGGCCTGATGGATGTCCTGCACACATCCAGCCCCCTCCTCCTCATTGTTCTTTGTGCTAACTGGAACGTGAAGATTAATATTTCATTTTTACCAGACATCCATGTTCCTACAAATAACTATCAATATTTGATGGTTCCCCCAGTTATAAATGGGCACAGAATATTACGCCCCCAGAAACAGACCTTCAGTTTATAACCAGTCAGTTTTCCCACAGGATGTGTCTGTCTCTCCAATGACAAGGTCTGGTTGACAATGTGTCCCCTTTGACCTCTGTACCACGGAGCTCACAGGAGACAAACCAAAGCAGGAAGTGGGAGAACAGGTGGAACATGAGGAAGGCGAAGAGGAGGAGAGATTGGGGGGGGGGGGTTCAGAATCCGAATCCGTTTATTGCCATTGTAGTTTTTCAACATACTAGGAATTTGCCTTTGGACGTGGTGCATAACATTAAGACAACATTGGACAGGTCAGTGCACAGACAGGACAGTGCACAGACAGGACAGTGCACAGACAGGACAGTGCAAAGACAGGACAGTGCACAGACAGGTCAGTGCACAGACAGGACAGTGCACAGACAGGACAGTGCACAGACAGGTCAGTGCACAGACAGGTCAGTGCACAGACAGGACAGTGCAAAGACAGGACAGTGCACAGACAGGACAGTGCAAAGACAGGACAGTGCACAGACAGGACAGTGCGAAGGGCGAGTACAAAATGCTAGTGCAAAAAAAGGGATGAGCTAAGAGAGAACAATGTACAAAAGTAGTGCAGTCAGTGTATATACAGTGAGTATGTCGAGTGTAATGTGTAGGTGAGTGAGTGTGTGTGTGTGTGTGTGTGTGTGTGTGTGTGTGTGCGTGTGTGTGTGCGGCGTGATGTGTGAGTGCGGTGCGTCCTATACAGTATATACACCCGTGTCATGTGCAAGTGTGTGCATGTGTAAATGAGTGTGTGTGGCATGATGTGTGAGTGAGGTGCGTCCTATACAGAACATCCAGGTCATGTGCAAGTGTCCATAGATAGTGTCTCTCAACGGTGGTGGGATCCGTGGTTACGGGGTGGAGGTGGGTCAGAGGGGGACACAAGCCTTGTTGAAGAGGCTGATGGCCGTGGCCAAGAAGCTGCCTCTGTGGCCTGATGGACCGCAGCCCGTGAGGGGCACGAAGAGATTAAGGCCGGGGTGGGACGCAATTTTCGTTTAGAAAAAAATATGGGATGAATGTGGGGGAGGTATTATGTCTGTATCATATTATGTCTCTCAGCCGTTATACAGCCCTGGGCTTGTGGATGAGAACCGTTTCCACCACACACCTCTGTCTATCTCAAGTTAATGACATTACAAGTAAACGGACACTGTCGTGGATAGATAAGCGAACACACTGCACAGTTGACGTCAGTAAATAGCATCAATTCATATTCGGTGTGGGGAGGAAATCTATTCAATGTCTAGAGGAGGGAGAGGCATTTAATTTCATCGCTCTGAAGAGAAGGAGGGGAGACAGGAGCTCTCGGTTCAGAGGTTTTTTATAAAGACTACATCTCCCCTGAGTCACTGCACTACTCCTGCACCGGTATGCTGCTTGTCACACACACACACACACACACACACACACACACACACACACACACACACACCTGGTGTCTCTGTGCCCGGGCTGAGCTTGTCTGCCCCCCCCGTGGAGGCTGTGATCCTTCCCAGATCCAGGGAGGGAGAGCAGGAGTTACAGTCTAGTCACACAGGCACTGCAATCAAGATGAATGGCTTTCAATTATGCGTGCGCTCCCGGTGAACGCTGGCCTGTCTGTGATGGCTGTAAAGAGTCGGGCAGGGCCTCAGGAGAGTCTAGGGAGCCAGTCACACACACACACACACACACACACACACGCATAGCTCAGTCACACACACACACACACGCATAGCTCAGTCACACACACACACACACACACACACACACGCATAGCTCAGTCACACACACACACACACACACACACACACACACATACACACACACACACCAACACACGCATAGCTCAGTCACACACACCAACACACACATACCTCAGTCACACACACACACACACACACACACGCATAGCCCAGTCACACACACACACACACACACACACACACACACACATCAACACACACATACCTCAGTCACACACACACACACACACACACACACACACACACACACACCAACACACGCATACCTCAGTCACACACACACACATACCTCAGTCACACACACACACACACACACGCATACCTCAGTCACACACACACACACACACACACACACACCAACACATGCAGACCTCAGTGACTAGACAGAACCCTCAAACTACTGGAGGGGAGGGGAAGCTCCGAACAGTCCAGTCCAATCCACAAAAATAATAGTACAGTACTGTACATGTGTGCGTGTACTAGCATGCACACCTCTCCAGACCCAGTGGGCAGGCGGACGACAGACAGAATGGTCCAGTCTTGTAGTGATGGGTTTATAGGGAGATGCGCTCTGTGGGGGAGATAAAAGGGCTCATTCAGACCTGCGGTTCCAGGGTGGAAGACAAGAGGTATACTGTAGGGTTTGTGTGTGTGTGTGTGTGTGTGTGTGTGTGTGTGTGTGTGTGTGTGTGTGTGTGTGTGTGTGTGTGTGTGTGTGTGTGTGTGTGTGTGTAAAAACATCTGCTATTAGACCAAGAGCATGTCCTGGTGGTCTGACAGCACCATTTATTTTAGATTGGCACCTCTCCTGTCCTCTGCTTGTCAATACTGAGCAAATGAAGCCATTACACCATCCTCACCCCAGACCAAAATACACCCCGGGTTCAATGACAAAGGAGAGGAAAGAACGGGAGGAAATTATAATTAGAGATATGAAAGAGGAAAAAAGGGAGGAGAAAGTACATCTGTCAGAACACCTCCATCTCTTTCTGTCTGTATGTCTGTGCGTGTCTGTCTGCCTGTCTCTTCTGCCTCGGTCTGTCGGTTTCGCTATCATCTGCATCATTACCTAACGCATCTGTGTTTAAAACACTAATAGCTGCCGGCGCCCACCTAACCTCCAAAGTGTGTGTGTGTGTGTGCGTGTGTGTGTGTGTGGATGCGTGTGTGTGGATGTGGTGTGTGTCTCGCAGTGTGGATGATGCTTGTTATTCAAGGTTCAACAAGGTTGAACTCAAATACAGAGTAAAACAAGCAGTGAAATGAAGAAGTGCTCAGTTACTGTGCTCAAATATCAAGGGAGATAAATAAAATAATAAAGACAGCAGATGAGAGATAAAAGGAGATAAAGGAATATAACACAGTTGTCAGTTTGTAGTCTCGAGGCTGAGCAGAGAAATGTCACTGTGTCCTTTAGAGGACAGAGGAGTTAACTGTGTGTGTGTGTGTGTGTGTGTGTGTGTGTGTGTGTGTGTGTGTGTGTGTGTGTGCAGGGACAGGGCTGCGTGTTTGATGATGGTCTGTGCACTAGTGGGCGCATCAGGCCATCACACCCATGAGCAGGTTAGTGACCACAGGAGTCGCAGTTAAATGAAAAAAACAGCGAGGACAACTTCTCCGAGCTCATTACTAGTGTGTAAACGACACCTCGTTTACACACACCAGGGAGAGAGAGAGAGAGTTTGGCAGCGCGCCCTAATTTCCTTACTGGCCTTTGAAGGCTTGATCACAGCAGCATCAGCCTCCCTTCGGACAGTGGGAGACAAACGGGTAATCACACACACACACGGTAATCACACACACACGGTAATCACACACACACGGTAATCACACACACACGGTAATCACACACACGGTAATCACACACACACGGTAATCACACACACACGGTAATCACACACACGGTAATCACACACACACGGTAATCACACACACGGTAATCACACACACACACGGTAATCACACACACACGGTAATCACACACACACGGTAATCACACACACGGTAATCACACACACACGGTAATCACACACACGGTAATCACACACACACGGTAATCACACACACGGTAATCACACACACACACGGTAATCACACACACACGGTAATCACACACACGGTAATCACACACACACGGTAATCACACACACACGGTAATCACACACACGGTAATCACACACACACGGTAATCACACACACGGTAATCACACACACACACGGTAATCACACACACACGGTAATCACACACACACGGTAATCACACACACACACGGTAATCACACACACACGGTAATCACACACACACGGTAATCACACACACGGTAATCACACACACACGGTAATCACACACACACGGTAATCACACACACACGGTAATCACACACACGGTAATCACACACACACGGTAATCACACACACACGGTAATCACACACACGGTAATCACACACACGGTAATCACACACACACACGGTAATCACACACACACACGGTAATCACACACACACGGTAATCACACACACGGTAATCACACACACGGTAATCACACACACACACGGTAATCACACACACACACGGTAATCACACACACACGGTAATCACACACACACGGTAATCACACACACACACGGTAATCACACACACACGGTAATCTACATGGTAATGATGACTCATCTGGGGAACTCTGCTGCTCTGCTCTGCATCGTGGGCAGGAGCCCGGCTGGCTGGATGGAGGCGGTTTGGGGGATGAATCAGACGTGAGGCTGATGCCCGAATGTAAAAACATCTTGTTTCCTCCGTTGGGTCTCGTCATGTCCTCTAGCTACATCGGGTTTGTGTGTGTGTGTGTGTGTGTGTGTGTGTGTGTGTGTGTGTGTGTGTGTGTGTGTGTGTGTGTGCGTGTGTGTGTGTGACGTCCTGTGAACCTCCAGGCCATGAACTGCTTCAGCAGTCGTCTGGGGCAGGATGTGGAGAAGCAGGGTACCAAGCGGCCCAAAGCAGGCTGGGAGAACAGCGGCCCCAAGAACAAGGTGATGGAGGGGTACAGGTACCGAGGCTGGGGTCCGTTCTGAATCCAGCAAGAATTGCCGTGAAATTTCGGATTTTTTTAATTGAATTGAACAGGATGCAGAATGATCAGATTTGAATGACAGGAATCAAGCACTCAGTACTTGTATTAGCATTTTGTTCAAATTCACTTCCATGTTGTTTCACATCTAAAATATGCATTTTCCAGAATGCGCTTGATTCAACTACTCCCTTCAACGAGAAAAACCCAAATATTGTCCTTCAACAAATGTCTCTTTAGTTTAGTGGATGTCCCATGGTAACCCAGTAGATGAAGATTTACCTATAACACTTTAGTTGCAATCTTGAATGGTTTTAGGACTGTGTATTGTAATGGGTAGAATATGCTTTGGGAAGTATTATATTCATCTTTAAAGAATGTATCTAGTTACTTTGACTTTGAAATTGAATTAAATAGATCTGCAACTCGAATTCCAATTCCGATCCTGAATACTGGAGGTGTATTTAATTGAACTGCAAATCCATTTCCCGTTATTTAATTGGAACTAATTGAAAAGTTCTGAATTGACCCCAAGCTTGGTACACACTTTTCTAGTCCAACAGTTGCCACTTATTTTAAATCCTTTTTAATCCTTAACAATTCTTTTTAATCCTCTCTCGAACCTTTTTTACCTTCCCCCTCCCTCCGCCTCTCCTCGCCCACAGATCCCCACAGACCAGACCATGGTGGTGGGGGGAGGGGCCAGGGGTTCTTCCAACCAATCGGCGGGCCCGCTGAGGAGGCGGCGCCAGCGCTACGTGGAGAAGGACGGCAAATGCAACGTGCACCACGGCAACGTGCGCGAGACCTACCGCTACCTCACGGACATCTTCACCACCCTGGTGGACCTGAAGTGGCGCCTCAACCTGCTGGTCTTCACCCTGGTCTACACCTCCACCTGGCTCTTCTTCGGCCTCCTGTGGTGGCTCATCGCCTACGTCCGCGGCGACCTGGACCACACCCACGACGGCGCCTGGACGCCGTGCGTCAACAACCTCAACGGCTTCGTGTCGGCCTTCCTCTTCTCCATCGAGACGGAGACCACCATAGGCTACGGCTACCGCGTCATCACGGACTCCTGCCCCGAGGGGATCATCCTGCTGCTGGTCCAGGCCATCCTGGGCTCCATCGTCAACGCCTTCATGGTGGGCTGCATGTTCGTCAAGATCTCGCAGCCCAAGAAGAGGGCGGAGACGCTCATGTTCTCCCACAAGGCCGTGGTGTCGCTGCGCGACGGCCGGCTGTGCCTCATGTTCCGGGTGGGAGACCTGAGGAACTCTCACATCGTGGAGGCCTCCATCCGGGCCAAGCTCATCCGCTCCAGGCAGACCAAGGAGGGCGAGTTCATCCCCCTCAACCAGACGGACATCAACGTGGGCTTCGACACCGGTGACGACCGCCTATTCCTGGTGTCGCCGCTCATCATCTGCCACGAGGTCAACCAGAACAGCCCTTTCTGGGACATCTCCCAGGAGCAGCTGGCCACCGAGGAGTTTGAGATCGTAGTCATCCTGGAGGGCATGGTGGAGGCCACAGGTAAGGGAGAGGCGGAGATGGGGAGGAGAGGATCGGTGGTAGAGGGGGGAGGCGAGGGGGTTAAGACAGTGGTCATCCTCTTCTTATGTCAGATAATTGTGCTGGCTACAGGTACGGGAGGAGAGGGAGTAGGGGGAGGGCCGGAAGGGGAATGAGGGTGTGGAGGAGGACGAGAGAGGGTGAATTGTGCCTCAGCGGAAGCAGGAAGAGCCGTCCTATGGGTCCTTATTTCGGAAAAAATATATACGGTAGTCAATGGAGACAATTTCTTGATCCCATTTCAATTGTGCCATGACCATACACATATGATTTTGTCAATTTAAAACATAATTTTAGTAAATTCAAGAAAATCGCATTTTGTCGAAATACTGTAAAGCAGTTATTCCAGAAATAGTTTAAAATTATTATAAGAGGTGAGCATCACTATTAGTCTGCCCATGAAGAGAGCTGCAGCTACTGTATGTGAAAGGAGAGTTAGTTCTGTAAAAGCTGGCATGCGAGATCGGCTTTAAAAGGTATTGGTGAGTGTTAAACGATATGCTTCCCTCTGGAATATGTAGAGGTGGGATGTCTGCCCACCTCCCTTGTTCTCTGTAAAGCGCATTGGGTTGCCTCTGGGTATGAAATGCGCTATATAAATAAAGCTTTGATTGATTGATTGATTGAAACGAGTGTAATGTCAGCTAGCTAATATTAGCTAACTTGCGAGTTAACCGAGATGAGTAAAATGTATGTTTTAAATTGACAAACATCATATGTGATGGTCATGGCACAATTCAATTGGGATCAAGAAATGGTGGGTGAGGAGGAGAGGGTGGAGGAAGAGAAGAGAGGGTAGAGGAAGAGAATGAGAGGGAGTGGAGGAAGAGGAGGAGAGAGGATGGAGGAAGAGGAGGAGGAAGGGTGGAGGAAGAGGAGGAGATAGGGTGGAGGAAGAGAAGAGAGAGGGAAGAGGAAGAGGAGAGAGAGGGTGGAGGAAGAGAATGAGAGGGTGGAGGAAGAGGAGGAGAGAGGGTTGAGGAAGAGAAGAGAGAGGGTGGAGGAAGAGGAGGAGAGAGGGTGGAGGAAGAGGAGAGAGGGGGTGGAGGAAGAGAATGAGAGGGGGTGGAGGAAGAGGAGGAGAGAGGTTGGAGGAAGAGGAGGAGAGAGGGTGGAGGAAGAGAAGGAGAGAGGGTGGAGGAAGAGGAGGAGAGAGGGTGGAGGAAGAGAAGAGAGAGGGTGGAGGAAGAGGAGGAGAGAGGGTGGAGGAAGAGGAGGAGAGAGGGTGGAGGAGGAGGAGGAGAGAGGGTGGAGGAAGAGAAGAGAGGAGGGAGGAAGAGGAGGAGAGGGGGTGGAGGAAGAGGAGGAGAGAGGGTGGAGGAAGAGGAGGAGAGAGGGTGGAGGAGGAGGAGGAGAGAGGGTGGAGGAAGAGAAGAGAGGAGGGAGGAAGAGGAGGAGAGAGGGTGGAGGAAGAGGAGGAGAGAGGGTGGAGGAAGAGGAGGAGAGAGGGTGGAGGAAGAGAAGGAGAGAGGGTGGAGGAAGAGGAGGAGAGAGGGTGGAGGAAGAGGAGGAGAGAGGGTGGAGGAAGAGAAGAGAGGGTGGAGGAAGAGAAGAGAGAGGGTGGAGGAAGAGGAGGAGAGAGGGTGGAGGAAGAGGAGGAGAGAGGGTGGAGGAAGAGGAGGAGAGAGGGTGGAGGAAGAGAAGGAGAGAGGGTGGAGGAAGAGGAGGAGAGAGGGTGGAGGAAGAGAAGAGAGAGGGTGGAGGAAGAGGAGGAGAGAGGGTGGAGGAAGAGGAGAGAGAGGGTGGAGGAAGAGGAGGAGAGAGGGTGAAGGAAGAGGAGGAGAGGGGGTGGAGGAAGAGAAGAGAGGGGGAGGAAGAGGAGGAGAGAGGGTGGAGGAAGAGGAGAGAGAGGGTGGAGGAAGAGAAGAGAGGGTGGAGGAAGAGGAGGAGAGAGGGTGGAGGAAGAGGAGAGAGAGGGTGGAGGAAGAGGAGGAGAGAGGGTGAAGGAAGAGGAGGAGAGGGGGTGGAGGAAGAGAAGAGAGGGGGAGGAAGAGGAGGAGAGAGGGTGGAGGAAGAGGAGAGAGGGTGGAGGAGGAGAGAGGGTGGAGGAGGAGAAAAGAGGGTGGAGGAGGAGGAGGAGGAGCAGAGACACTCTTGACTGACGAGCGCTGTCATTACCCTCCACTAATTGGCCACTGTTGCTCTGTATGCTAATCGGCTGTTGAAAAGAGAGTCAGGTGAGGAGTAGGTGGTGGCGGGGAGTTAGAGTTAGAAGTGCTTCTGGGAAATTAGAAAGCGGAAGGTAAGGTGGGAAGTTCACTTGGAGAGGCGATGAATCTCCCTCCTGCTGTGGGCATGGTCATGGCTGGGCAGACAGCCAGAAGTGTGGGTTGAGGAGCAGGAGAAGGAGGATGATGAGGATGAGAAGGAGGAGGAGTATGAATGTGTTGAGCAAAAGATTTATCACCGACACCTTCACACACAACTAGACTACATTCATTCATACAATTCAAGCCGCAAAGTCTGCACACCCCTTTCATCTTCTCCATATTTTATTACTTTACAGACTCATTCTACAATAGATTGAGTTTATTATTTACCTCAAACATCTACACACAATAGCCAATCATGGGTTACTTGGTTGATGCACCTTTGGCAGCGATTACAGCTTCAAGACGTCTTGGGAAAGAAGCTACGAGCTTGGCACGCTTGTTTCTGGGGATTTTTGCCCAATCCTCTTGGCATATTCTCCCAAACTCCGTCAGGTTGGATGGGGAGTGTCAGTACACAGCCATTTTCATCTTTCCACAGATGTTCAGTTGGATTCAGGTCTGGGCTCTGGCTGGGCCGCTCAAGGACATTCACAGACTTTCTCCAAAGCTTGGTTCTCTTGCCTGTGTGCTTGGACGGTGTCAGATAAAGAGCACTCTGGAGCAGGTTTTCTTCAAGGATCTCGTACTTGGCTGCATTAATCTTTCTCTCTATCAAGACTAGTCGCCCCGTTCCCGCTGCTGAAAAACATCCCCACATCATGATGCTGCCACCGCCATGCTTCACTGTAGGGATGGTATTATCCCGGTGATGAGCGGTGCCTGGTGTGTCTTGATTCATTTTATCGACCCATTGTGCTGCTCACGTGAACAGGCCCGTAGCCAGGGGGGGATTGGGTGGATCGGACGAACCCCCCCTCACAACCAAAGCCCCCCCCCCCCCAGTCAAAATCAATAAATCGCCCGACAATCAAAAAAACCTGTCCCCACCCACCCGCCCCCCCCTCACCCTCGTCAAAAAATCAAAACGATACGGTCCACTATTGGAAAAAAAACGACTCCCCCCCTCCACAAGGCTGGCTACGGCCAGGGGCCTCATTTATCAAAGAGCGTGTAAATTCTGGTGTAAAAGAGGGCGTACGACGAAAACGCGGAAAATGCACAATGTAGCGTACGACGAGAATATTTACACGCTTTTCGGATCTATCAAAAATGTCGTATGCCCTTTTCTGCACGGTAAATCCGAGACGGGCGGGGAAGGGAGCATACGCGCACGCGCCCCGTGTTCCGCCCCCTCCACGCCCTAATCCAACCATATATGGTCACAACCGTGAGTGGACAAACGTGGTTTCCCGGAAGGAACCGGCTTAAAAAGGTAGCGTGGAGCACCCAGGCGGTACATTGAAACATGGAACGAAGAGCGAAGAAGAGGAACTTTTCGGAGACGGAGGTGCATGTGCTAGTTGGTGAGGTCCACGTGAGGAAGGCAATCCTCTTCGGAAGGTATAAATCGCCTACGTTTGTCTGTTTGCTCCTACAGCTTAGTAGCCTACTTTAGCTACGTGTTGTGCATCTAGGGTTGGGCATACACGGACATACTGTAATGTGGCTGCGAGTGAAGCAAACATTCCCAACATCATGTGGCCGGCTAGGATTGATTTAGGACCACAAACATGTAACAATAACCCCAGATGATCACTTCATAATGTTGGACCACATTAGACATTGTCCCCCATGGGAGATTAATACTCATCTAAATCACCCGGTAAATCACAGCATTTATTTGACTGCCAACAGAAAAACATATCAAATGAATATGGCTGCACAATGAAATGTTTAATGCATAATCAAGTTCACAGACAAACTCAAAGAAAATGATTGAAATTGTTTCTCCAGACTCTGACGTGGGGTGGGACTCAGAGGAGGGGGAGTCTGCAGTGGTCCTGGACCTGACGGTCATGCCCCCGCGAGTTGCAGCCTTCTCCAGCCCCACGACCTCCAGTGCCTCCACCTTCTTATCAGCTTTGAATATATATCTTGGCAAACATAACACGGGATGATGTACAAGGAGGGGACAGATACCTAGTGAAAGTACTATTGGTTGCTAGTAATAAGACAATAACGAGGGCTTGGTATAAGGTGGAACGCCCAACCAAGGAGCAGTGGCTGGGTGTTGTGGAGGAGATGTAGGCTATGTTAGGGAGAGGTTCACGCATGCATTGAGGATGCAGGAAGGAAAGTTTGAAGGGAGATGGGAAAAATGGATGGATTATAGAAGGAAGTGTGATGATACCACTAATATTTAAATTGTCATATTTGAGTAAGAAAAAAAAGCTGCATGGATGGATGTACCCATAAGCTGTTATTGTAGGTTTTTATGTTTTATTGTATTGTCGTTGTATGGATGGAAAATGCTAATAAAGATTAAAAGTAAATAAGACAAAGAATATGTATCTTGGCTATGGACACACCAACAAGCCAGCCGTCACGCGCAGCGCCTGCCTCCAGTCTAGCCCTACCCTGCTGTGCGCCAGGATGAATGAGTCATGCGTGGAGCCAGGCCACCGTGCCACTACACTTGTGATGAGCATGTCGGCGTCACATATGATTTGGGTATTTCTAGTGTGCACATTTTAGCGATTCACATAGACGTATTCATTCATTGATGGTGCCCTTATGTGGGTGCACTCGCCATCGCCGTCACCTCTTTGGAGTTCTATCTCGGCTAGTAGGCCGAGTAGCGCCGGATTCATTTAGGCTCGCATTACGCACAGGAGGACTGTCATTTATATGCTTACCAAAGAGCAAACAGGTCCACATGATCACATATTAATGACAATCTAATTGGTCAATTATTGCCGTTTGATGGAGTGCCTGTATTAGGTGTGTGACATATAGCGCGGAAAGGTTTGGGACAGCGCATAGGTTCATTTTGGGGAACAAATCCATATCGGAGCATGAATGAGCCGGTTAGAGGACACGTCTAATCTTGCATTGCGATATATGTTTGTGCTGAATTGGGCTATTAGCCTACATGTATGTGCGTTCATGAACTGTCGCTCTTATTCTCTCCGTCAAACATAGTAATTCACCGACGCACCACCTGCGTCGCCAGTTCCCCCTGTGTTCAAGAAGGGCGTAGAACACCGTGTAAATCGGTACGCCAACTGGAGAGGTGTCCTACAAAAGCGCGGAGAAAGGCGACTCAATTTTCGCCCTTACGGCTTGATAAATCGCAATGTGGGGGGGGCAAATGGCGTACGCCTGAACTCGCGAAAAAGACCGTGTAAAAGAAGGCGTACCTCAATGATAAATGAGGCCCCTTGTGAATGCACAATGTAAACATTATTATTACTGACTGAGTGGCTGTGGGGAAATTCAAATTGTGTTGTAAAGCACAGTCATGTAGAGCTGCATACTGCTGCTAGAATAGACATAAGGGGTCCATGCCAGTCCCACCCCCCCTGCCTCTGTTTTACAATACCACTGTGTGTGTGTGTGTGTGTGTGTGTGTGTGTGTGTGTGTGTGTGTGTGCGTGCGTGCGTGCGTGTGTGTGTGTGTGTGTGTGGTCTCTTTGTCCCCTCAGCGCAATGAGTTATATGGATGCTAATTGATGTGGCTCTTCAAGGTTCACTTGAGCAGAGGATGAACATGAGTCATTACAGACACTCACACATCCATTTCAGTACTGTGTGTTCTGAAAGCACATGTGTGACCGAGGGAACATAAATACAGATGCTCATAAATACAGATGGTCTTGTCATGCTGTATCTCCCTACTGTTTATCTCTGATAGTATAGATAGCGTAACCAGGAGGAAGAGAGTGGTTGTGGAACAGTGAAACTCACTCCCCTAGTATAAAGACCGTGAGGCTGCATCACCCATTTGCCAGCTTTTCAGCGGCTTAGTGGGATAGAGTGGTGTCTCGCAAATGGGCGAGGTCAGAAAAATGTCGCTTCGAATCCCACCTATTCCATTATCTCGCCTGGCCTATTGCAATTTCCTTTTCCTCTGCCTCAGCAAGTCATCCTGGACTGTCTACAAACGGCCCAGAACGCCGCTGCAAGGCTGCTGACGAGGTCCAGAAACACCTGTCATATTAGCTTCCTTACACTGACACGCCAATCCAATTTAGGATTTAGTTTAAGGTTCTTGTCATGACTTTTAGGGCCCTGCGTACATTCAAGATTCAAGATCTGTTTATTCGCCATGTACATGGTTTACGCATACTAGGAATTTGACTAGGGTAATGGCTTCATACGCTGATGAAGACGACATAGGACAGGGTGCAGGACAGGACAGTGCGAAGACATGACAGTTGCAAATGCAATTCAAAGAACAGTGCAAATACACAAATACAATATAATCAATGAAAAGAAAGGCACAATGCAATTTACTCAATATACCGTATATACAGAATAGAGTGTGTTGAGTGTAAGTCTGTGACCTGCTCCGTTCTTACATCATGAGCAAGTCACTCAGATGCTCTGACCGGGGTTTAGGGTTGTCCCCCGCTCAAGCCTCAAGACTAAAGGTGATCCAGCCTTTGAAATTGTAGCTGCTCAGCTGAGGAACGCCCTTCCACTGGACATAAGATCTGTGGTCTCTGTTGACACTTTTAAAACGCAGCTGAAGACTCCACTGTTCAGACAGACCTTTGTCCAGTCTCCTGTGTCTGTAACTCTGTGTTTTTATGTCCTTGTTTTTATGTGTTCTTAACATTTGTTGTTTTTTTTAAAAACTATTTTGCACATGTGAAGCACTTTGGGACCCTGCTCTGCGAAGGCTGCTAATAAATATAAATATAAATATAAATAAAGTATATTTACTTACTAGATCACTGGATTACTGGAAGGCGGTGACACAAAGCCTCATGAACCACATTACATTCTTACATTACATTACAGTCATTTAGCAGACGCTTTTATCCAAAGCGACTAACAATAATTGCATTTAACGTAGGAAAAGCCAATGTACTACTACTTGCCAGAACTCACAAGTGCATCTTCTTTCTAAAACAAGTGACTCAGAGCATAATCTAGTGCTGAAGGCAAAGTCCAAGAATAGCAATCTAAAATACAGTCCAATACAATACAATACCATAAAATACAATAAGAAACACAAGAAGAGCCACTAATAACACTTGTATTTCCTTCTCTCCTCCTCTCTGCTCCTCCGCCCCCTCAGGGATGACCTGCCAGGCGCGGAGCTCCTACCTCAGCTCCGAGGTGCTGTGGGGGGAGCGCTTCACGCCCGTCCTTTCGCTGGAGGAGGGCTTCTACGAGGTGGACTATGACACCTTCCACCACACCTACCCCACCCCCACCCCCGCCTGCTCCGCCCGACAGATGGCCGAGCTGGCCCAGAAGGGCGAGGCCTTGCCCTTGCTGCCACACTCACCGTCGTCACCCCTCTCCCCGCCTCCCCCCGTCTCTCCCTCTGCCCCCGCGCCCACCCCCGCTGGCCCGGAGCTGTCATGCCCAGTGAAGGGAGTCAGAAGAGAGGAGGGGGGGTCGAGGAGGGAGGTAGACAGGAGTGTAGAGGGAGAGGCGGGACTGGGGGAGGGAGAAGAGGGTGGAGAGAATCGTACTAACGGAGAGGTGAGCGTGATGGACGATGGGACCCAATGAAAACACTCGTCATTAGCGGATGGCGTCATGAGACACAGGCGATCGTCAAATGATGTCACACCAGCGTCAAAGGCACGGTGAGAGGAGGTGAGATGGACAGGAGCCTTCTGACTGGTGACTGAAGCATTTATTAGGCCACACTTCAGAACAGAAACTTGAAATATGGACCCCTAACAGTGACAGACAGCCAAATGACAGACCACACACCAGAATATCCACACAGACTCAAACAAACAACAAACAAACATCTTTATTAAACATCTTTATTAGTCATACAGTGAACACACAGCACACAGCGTAGGGAGGCGGCGACGCCGAAACACACACGAGTGACAGGAGCGTCCAACGATGAAATTCTTCTGCTCTTAACCCAATTCCGTTGTCCTTCCCCCAAGGGAGCAGACAGTAGGCACGTGCACGAGGCTGGGACAGATCCAAGTGCTCCTGTCTGTCTTCGTCAAGGAGACGAAGCGATCTGTTCTTCTGCATGTTTTTCGTATAGGGTTCTTTATGGGGGAAACCCTAGCGAACACGGGGAGAACATGCAAACTCCACACAGAAAGGCCAAGGACCTTCTTGCTGTGAAGCAATGGTGTAATGCACCATGCCACCCATGAGCAATTTGGGGTTCAGCGTCTTGCTCAAGGACACCTCTGCACTCTGCCAGGAGCTGGGATCGAACCGGGGACCTTCCGATCACCAGTCGGCCGCTCTACTCCTCTTTCTAATAAAACATGTTGTGCTAAGATTCCAATGAAATAACTTGGGCGTGTGTATATGAGTAAAATGGTTTCTAAAATCTGTATTTTACTGATGTTCCTCCTTCCCAAACAATTCAACTTGAGTGTGAAACAATGAACGTTAAGTCCCCTTTAGAACTTCTCTGTGGAGCAGGTCTTGTCTGAAAAATACATCTTTGTGATTGTGATTCACACTTGATTTATTTGTGTTTTTATAATATGTAATATATAATATATGCTATGTAACATATACTTTATCATTGTATTCCATCTCAATTCATCAGGTTTGTAGAGTTTATAAAAGCTTATTGGAGAGGTTTGCTAACAACCTAAATAATGAGCACTCATAATGGGATTAATGTTCTGTAAAGCACTTTGTAACTGTGTTTTGAAAAGTGCAATATAAATAAAGTTTATTATTATTGTTATTATTATTATTATTATTATCATCATCATCAATATTATTATTATTGTTGTTCTTGTTATTATATGTATCATTATTATTATTATTATTATTATTATTATTATAAATGATTGCGTTGCGGAAATATTTCCTACACACCATGGAGGTACACACCAGTCGGTATGATCCCTGGATGTATTAGTACGAGCTCGGTGACAGACCTTAGCACACAGCGCCCCCTACTGGCCAAACAACACACGACCGCTGTTGGTATAAACCGCTGTGCATTATGGGTGTGGGCCAGCCGTGATCGAGCACATGTGAGGAGAAGGAGACCTGCGCAGAGAGAGAGACCTGCGTAGAGAGAGAGAGGACGAGGAAGAGAAGACACATGCGAGAAAAGTTACATATCGAGAACACAGATTATAACTATCAAATATGAGACCAGGTAAATGCATTTAACTGCCTTTATAAGTAACACTCGTGTGTGGTTTTTTACCGGATTGTAGTCTAAACAGTAGCCACAACAAAACGAGCACATTTTCCAAGCTAGTGTAGTGTTTCGGCCTAGCTAACGCTACTGCGTAACTAGCTATGTAACATTAGCTGGGATTTATGATGAAAACGTGGACGGAAAATTTGTAGCCATCAACAAAGCACATTTCTAGATCAAATTAGTTATTTTCGTGTTTAAGGCATTCAAGGGATTGTGCTGTTTTGGGCTGTCATTTGTTCTGTAGTCTCGCTAACGTGTAAATGATCCAGATTAGCCTGCTAGCCCACATGGCTCCCAGTACAACCCTGGTTCTGGGACTCACACGTGGTCCAGAGGGACATCCATTCTGTGGCGTAGCAGACTTGGGAATAATTACTAAAGTTAGCGAGGGAAAACAACCTCGTTAGTTTGTTAACCTGCAGTTAAATGTTAACATTAGTAAATCGGGTTTATTCGTATGCTATTTTGACCACAAAGAGGTCAAATATCATACGAATAAACCCGATTTACTAATGTTAACATTAGTAATTGTTACTAAAGATTTACTAATGTTTACATTAGTAAATCGGGTTTATTCGTATGATATTTTGACCACAGAGGTCAAATATCATACGAATAAACCCGATTTACTAATGTTAACATTTAACTGCAGGTTAACAAACTAACAGCTGAGGTGACCCACGCGTGCTCATGTCGCATTAGACATATTGCACAACACTCGTTAAATGCGTCCATTTGCGTGCGTGATGAGAACTTGTTTGGCACGTTTTCCATGCACTGTGCTCGTCTGAATTTCTGGGGCATTTTGGTTGTGTAGGTTTCAGCCCAAGAGGGGGCGACCGTGGAGGTCGAGGTGGCTTTAGGGGGAGAGGAGGATCCGGGGACCGAGGAGGCAGCCGTGGTGGCTTCGGGGTCAGCCGTGGTGGCTTCGGCGACAGGGGTGGTGGCTTCGGCGACAGAGGTGGACGAGGCGGATTCCGCGGTAGAGGTGGTAAGTCATTTCAGGATGATACACATAACTTGATGTAGAATGTAGACGTACAAGTCGCCGTTTCTCATTTAACTGCTAAGCTTTCAACTGGTATACCAAACTAGATATTTCTGTGCATATGCACACTTAAGTGATATTTCTGTGCATATGCACACTTAAGTGTAGGCTATGTTCCCTACAGTCTGTTAAAACATAAGACAATGAATGAAGTCAACATTTATGTGGTGTTTGTTTTTTCCAGGTGGTGGTGGTTTTAGGTCTCCTGAGGGTGGGTTCAGAGGTCGTGGTGGAGGCAGAGGTGCACCCAGAGGAAGGGGGGGCTTCAGGGGGGGCAGTAAGGTCTCAGTGGAGCCTCATAGACATGAAGGTGAGCCCTCTTATCGGCCGGGAACATTCATTCATATTGGGACATTCACTGCCTCAAATTCACTGACCCTTTGCTAGAATGTCTACTATCGCTATGGATTTTGCTTCAAATTCTTTGTGTACCTTTGGCATGTAATTGACATGTTGTTTTCCTTCCTCAGGGGTGTTCATCTGCCGTGGCAAGGAGGATGCTCTGGTGACCAAGAACATGGTGGTCGGAGAGTCTGTTTACGGGGAGAAGAGGATGAGTGTAGAGGTGAGATGGGCACTAACATTCGGCATCATAACTGCACTTCAATAACTGTCAACATTTCAATGAACAGTCTGGGCATGTGTATCGGATGGATGGTCTGATATGCCCTAGTACATACCCTGGTTCTTAAATCCGCTTCTTGTCCACCCCAGGAAGGAGAGACTAAGATTGAGTACAGGGCCTGGAACCCGTTCCGTTCTAAGCTTGCGGCGGCCATCTTGGGTGGTGTGGATCAGATCCACATCAAGCCGGGGACCAAGGTCATGTACCTGGGAGCTGCGTCAGGGACAACAGTGTCCCATGTGTCAGACATCGTTGGACCTGTGAGTAGATTGTCTCC
Organism: Borostomias antarcticus; assembly: GCF_949987555.1. Classification (NCBI taxonomy): domain Eukaryota; kingdom Metazoa; phylum Chordata; class Actinopteri; order Stomiiformes; family Stomiidae; genus Borostomias; species Borostomias antarcticus. The sequence goes on from NC_140243.1 coordinate 24,621,764, forward strand.
TGTCCTCTCTCTCTCTGGTGCACACTGATATGAACAGCCAACAAAAACCATAAAGAACACGATAATATCAGCATTTTCCATCTAGACCAGGCCTGGGCATTGGCCGGTCTGCAACCAACTTTTCAATGGCCACACCGAGTACTATGTATGATTGCCAACTGGTGATATTACTGTCACCTATTGTATGCTAATTTTGAAGACATGTGTAAATAACTGATGATAGACAAGGGATATCAGATGTGATAGACAAGGGGGCTGAGCGCACAGTGTACCCCTCTGTTGTACAAATACATGTTATAAACAAAAATACAATGGATGTGGTCTGTTTCTGTGAATGTTGGAATGAAGTGACCAATGAAATCAGTAACTATCTGGACATGACGTAGTGTTGGCGTGCAGCAGGGCATGTGGACGCTCATACTTTATCCATGATAACATGCCTCTGGTCTGCAAAGGCTTGGGAGATTCTAATGTGGTCCACCCTGGAAACCTAACTCTTTGCGGCTGTTTCCTGTTTTGACAGGAAGGGCTGGTGTATGCAGTGGAGTTCTCCCACCGGTCGGGTCGTGACTTGCTCAATGTTGCCAAGAAGAGAACCAACATCATCCCCATCATCGAGGACGCCCGTCACCCACACAAGTACCGCATGCTCGTTGGTATGTTCTTACACAACGGATATGTGACTAGATGAAATCAGTTCTACAGTGACCACTCATTGTTTCTCTCTGACACTCTTAACTCTCTCTCTTGTACCCCATGTTGATAGGCATGGTAGATGTCATCTTTGCTGACGTGGCCCAACCCGACCAGACCAGAATTGTCGCACTCAACGCTCACAACTTCCTGAAAAATGGAGGACACTTTGTAATTTCCATTAAGGTACAGTGCCGAGATAATTGGCCGATGTTCTTCAGCAGCCTCAATCCAGATGTGAAGTTGCTCAGAATAATCCTGCACAGGATTTTACACAACGGGTGTCTGGTTGTCATGATGGATCTAACGTCGACTTGCTTTCTCCAGGCCAACTGCATCGACTCGACGGCGGCCCCCGAGGCAGTGTTTGCGGCTGAGGTCAAGAAGATGAGCTCGGAGAACATGAAGCCCCAGGAGCAGCTCACCCTGGAGCCCTACGAGAGAGACCACGCCATCGTTGTGGGCATATACAGGTACTGTCCAGCCCACAGGCCCTGTGCCGGTTTGTAAAGCGTCCTTGGCCATCTAGAAAGGCGCTATATAAATCGAATTTATTATTATTACATACCCTCTTAGATGAATGTCGATTTATGAGTTTTATCTTTTGAATATGATATGGGACAGTATGAGACGTGAGCTTAGATTAGTGCTCTAGTTTGAGATGGTTTGTAATTACAGGCCCTGATGCCCCACTCCCAGTCTTCCTACCTTTCTCACTTTCATAGTTTTGGTTACTGGGCCCATTGAATGTGTTTAACTTCTGAGGTATTTTTGTGAACAAGTGTACTGATCTGCTGTCTCTCACTCTGTAGACCACCCGCCAAGCAGAAGAAGTGAGCTGGTCCTGGACATATGTGGCACATTGACTTCTGTATGTAATCCCATCATCTGCCACTAGAGGACACCAGTGCACAGCACATGGACTCTTGATGGACTCCTTCCTGCTTGCACCCGCATATGAACTGACCATTTTAGTATGCCTCTCTCCACTCCCGGAGGATTTTGTGACTTGCTTAAAAGTACAACTACCACACCTGTGGTGTGGGTTGTAGGGATGGGCTAAATTTGCCCAGGGAGTCCTGTGGTGAACTAACTGTACAGAGCTCTATCTTTTTTCTTTTTTTTTTAGTTTTTATTCCTCGTCTTGTTTTTATAGGACAACTGTTTCTTTTGGTCACTGAGTCATGAAGTGAAAGGCAATATTTCTCACTTTGTTGATGTGAAAACAAAATTTAGGCTTGAGCATTTCTGTATGTTTCTCTTAGACCTGACTGTAAGGTTAAATGTTGTTTTTGTAATAAAAACACATGGCGTGTTGATGTGCATTTCAGTCTTAATTGAGCATGCCTTTGATGTTTTTACAGTGTGATGTTTTCACAAGATTGCGTTTTCCGAATTCCATAAAATGTGTGTACTCAGAACCACGAAGTAAACTGCTGAAAATAGACTTTTATTCATTCAAGTATTATGCAAAATGTTATCTTTCCAACTTGTTCATAAGCGGATAAACTTTAAAGTTCTACCGCCATTTTAGTACAAATTGGTCTGGCAAGTTTTTGGGGTACAGTGTTATACGCGTTGAGCAGATCATGAACACATTGCATAGAGAGCCTGGGACTTCCTTCGTAAACCCGCTTGGTATCTTTAGTTGCATGTCCAGTATAGAATTCCACTTGTCTTATAATCGACTTTTAGGTAATACATAGGACGAAAAAAATATTGAGCCAGAAAGAGATAAGACTTGGCAGTGCTTCAGTCGCTTGGGGATGGTAATTAATGACAACTTCTACGAGCTGTCTTCGTTTTAACTTCAAACGGCTACGCAGGATACATAAATCCCGAACAATGCTTATATGACCGTTCACTGTGTGTTGTTATAACTTTGCATCACATAGCTAGGTTGTTGTACATTTTGACATCTGACAGGTGATCGTAGCGGGTTTGTTTAGGCGGCCATTTTGTGGGGGAAATATCTTTCCAAGTCGCGGGAACGTGCATGTGTGTCGGGGGCGCGCTTTTCGTGCAGAGTGCAGATCCCTCTGTCACAGGCGAGAGTGAGCTAGTGTTGGTGTGACTAACATCAGTCCCTAAACCCTATCTCCTACATGCACTTGTCGAGATCTAGATGGAGTGGATAGGTAAGAACAACATGGAGGCAATTCCAGCCAGCCAACCAGGATAGGTTGCCGTATCTGACACACTGCGGCTTACACCAGTCCCACTCTCTCAGGTCTGCACAGCGTGATTGCGGGTAGGGAGCAGAGGCTGGTTTGGGACTGAGCCCGTGATTAACGGGCAGAGAGGGGGGGTCCCTTGCGAATGCACATCGCTAGTTATAGCGGTGCGACGGAAAAACCCCAATATTGTTTTGATTGTTTCTTTTTTTTTACACTCTTCTCATCCCTGTACCCCCTGACATCGTACTAGCCAAGCAACACTTAACACGCTGGCTAGTCAGGCTAGCTGTGAACGGGTTCCTCGAACAGCGAAGAGACGAGACCACACAAGAACCCAGAAGAACCACCGGGAACAGGGACATCAGAAGAAGACCCAGGAGTTTCTCGGTGACATCCAGGCATCTCGATGCTGCCCAACGCGTTATCACGTCTTTTATCCGCCAACTGCTGAAATAAACCAGCTTGCAAGTCAAGGCACCGGGCGGACCGCGGGGTTGGTTGGTTGGTCGTGCGCGTTGGGGTCGGACTGCGCTTTGGAGACCTCACTGAATACACGAGTCTCGTCGGGAATTTACTGCTAAAAACGACCCTGCCCTCGTTTCCAGGATACCTCACCCAGCAGAGAGGTGGTCGTCTGGGGGAGGGGGGATAGGTTGACCGGCTAGTCTGCCCGGTAGCTGCGGTGGAGGTTGGGACGGACGGAGGGAGAGAGGGATTCCTAATGGCTGCTCCGGGAAGCTGGATTTCAACCGCCGCCTGAGGTAAGTGAGAGGGACGGGGTTGAGAAATTCGTGATATTAGTTTGTTTTATACATGTATTTTTTGTTACCCATCGCCGTGTGTGTGTTTCGTCACCTTTTTGAGGAAAACCATGCCAGACTGACGGTGTTCATGCTAGCTAGCAGCATCCCTCCCATCCTGGCTGAGGCAGGGCTCTCCATCGCATCGCTGTGGTGCTAGCTAGCTCTGGAGGGGACAGGCCACTCACTGAGGGGAGGGGGAATCATCAAATGCGGCTTGCAGCTCACATTATTCATCTGCTTTCACATCACACAATCATATAAACTCCACAAAATGATGCTAAGATGTATCTATTTAAGTTAAACAGTAAATCAGAATCATAGCCAGGGTGCAGGATGTCTTTGCTGTGAGTGATGATGTGATGGAGGACTGCGAATCTGAAGGCATTGGTTGTGTTCACGTTACAGCTCAATATCACACTGCTGTCTCTGCCCCTGCTACACCTCTCCATTTAGAAATGACATTAACAGCTGTGATGTACCATGAAGTAGGATGAGCATCTTTGCAGTAGCGGCTACCTGATGGTACGTAGCAAGGCGTAATGGCTATGGCTACATCCATGATCATCATGTCTTATCACAGACTTATATGGCTAGGAGATCTTAGTTTCTGAATCCATTCCGATGTCTTTAGTTAATGAAAATGCAGTTATGGAAAGATACAGGCCATCTTTCATCACAACCCGGCCATGATTTTATCTGCAATCTCGTTAATGCAAATCTGTGAAGAGGACGGATGGTTAAAAGCCACCGCATCGCCGGCCACTGCGTTTTTATGTTTCGTGATGGGGAGAGTGAATAAGCGATTTGACTACTGTAGCTGACAGATGTGGTTGACGGGTGATTTCGGAGGTAAAACCGCTGGATTTGATCATGTCATGACCGAGCGATTTTTCCTAGGTGTCTACGTTATGAGGGGTGACATTAGTCTCGTCCCTCCCTTACCATCCTTGCACACACGCGTGTGAATCGACAGGGGCGTGCGGCATATTCTGATGAAATAACTTAGACGGGAGCCTGTGATTGTGAAGATGTTAGAGGAATGTTTTTTCCCCCCCATTTTGAATAACCTTTGTCGCAAAGTCATCCCCAGGATGAATGTGTACCAGCTACACCCTTCATTTCCATCTAGCGTACTGCGCGATCCTTTTGCTGTGGTGCTGAAGTAGAAACGCCGGTTCAAAATGGATTCACTCCCTCAGCACCAAGCCTGATGCTGCCACCGCTGTACCGCAGTCGCCAACCTCCTCCTTAAACATTCATTACAACATGGATATGATCGAGGCTATACGCCATCTAAATGTGTATTCTTTTTTTATCAGGATACAGCCCTCTCTCCCCATCCACTGTTTTATTAGTGTTTATAAGCCCTACCCTGCTGGGAATCAGTCCATGTTCGTTTTTAGGTGAAAGGTTTGGTTCTTGTCGCTGACATTGTCTTCAAGCCACAGAGTCATTCTCTGTTTCAGTGTAGCATCTCCCAACAGCCGGTCACAACTGGACCCCAGGGATGGAGCTGGTAGGATTTGGCCTGTATGGGTGTATGGCATGTATGGGGTGGGGTATCGGCCATAGGAAAACCATGGGTTTAGTCAATGTCACGAACGGAGACGGTCATTGTGAACAGTTCATTCAGAAGGTGTGTCTGTCAGCAGTACTGAATATTGAATTGATTCATTTTAAGTCAATTATTTGTAGAGATGTTCCTATAGTAAGTAGCCTAAGGCCCTTGAGAACCAATGGTTCTCGAGCCTAGTTGCCCATAGATGTTCCTTTGTTACATCCCCTCACCGCATGCATTGGCTATTTGGCTTTTCATAGTAGTTCATGCTTTGCTCTGCACTCCTCTTCTCTTCTCACTCTGTGATTTTGAGAGAAGAAGACCTGTGGTCAGCTCTGGTCTCTTGAACGGGCTTCCTCTGGTTGTGGGGTAGCAGGTCCTGTAGCAGAGTGACACATGGGCCTGACTGGGCTGACTGACTTCATTGTACCGGGCCGGTACTGGACCTCAGCCGCTGCTGCTGGGAGTGACCCCTTAGCAGTACCGTGGTTCTTCTATCTGCCGCGTGGGATTATACCTGTCTTTAAGTGTGTGTATTTATTTTGTAGTTTTAGAGAAGTATTTCCCAGTCGGGGTCTCTTCATGATGTAGTGATGAAGCATGGTAGAGTCAAAAAGTGTGTCACTTCTAATGGTCGACAAGTGTGAAAAGTTATACCGTTGTTGGCATGTGTGTGTGTGTGTGTGTGTGTGTGTGTGTGTGTGTGTGTGTGTGTGTGTGTGTGTGTGTCGAGAAGAGCTTCTGAAGCAGGCTGTTTGTAGTGGCCGTTGATGCTGATAGCAATGACCATGATGAAGGTGCCTCATGGATACACAGGTTGTCTCTGATAAACATGAAGATTTCTGCCAAATCCAACTATAACCCTGCTACCTTTTTGTGGACTTTCACTGCCAGTTTACCTGCCTCTGTTTACCTTATCCTGCCAGCAGATGGCTTGTTAGTCTGTGTCTTAGAGACCACGGGAGGGGTCTTCCCCATTCAGCTATTGATTTACTACTCCTCAGTGTCATGGCCAGGGGTGGGGTGGGGGGGGGGGCATCCACCTATTCACAAGTTCACCCAACGCCCCCGCGCCAAGCGGCGGCAGGGCTGATTTACGGCACCGGCTGTGTCTGGGCTGGTACGGAAGGGAGAGGGAGAGGGAGGACGCCGGAGAGGAGAGGAAGGCCCGGCCCACAGCCTGACTCACCCTGCCGCTGCTCCGTAGCGGTGCGGGTGGAGTCTGCTCTCCTCTCCCCTCTTACGGCCGGCGGGGGCCGTCTCCCAGCGGGCAGAAGTCTCCCGACCAGTCCGCCAGTCAGTCCCCTGACCGTGTGACCCCACCCCGGCCCCGGCCACGACTCCACCACCCCCAGCAGGGCACCTCTTCCAGTCCTTCCTCCAGCCGTGGAGGCTCGGTCGACCTCCACCCACTCAACCTTCCTCCAGGTCAGGTGGGCTGTGCTGTTGGTCGCCTGCTCCTCACCCGTGGGTCCTCCACTCCTCCCTGTCTGAAACCTCCAGAGATGCATCCGTCCATCCCTCTATCCTTCCTTCACGTGGGCGTTAGCTCAGCTGACTAACCAGGCCTGTATAGTGGGCTGCAGCACCTGTAGCCACAGACCAGACCACGTTTGTGCGGTGCCATTGTCCTCTGTCTGTGACCGGTCCTTTATCTAGATCCCCACCCTCGCCGGATCATGTATTTGTCTGTTTTATTTTCTCGGCCAGCAGGAAGTGTTGGTTAAAGCCTAGGTTCCCGTTAGGGCCTGAGGACTTGTCTGGGGGTGGGTGGGGCCAGGGGCTGGAAGACTGGAGCTGTAATTCAAGGGCTGCGGGTCCGAGGATGGGGCCAGGCATGTGAACCGGGTTTGTTTGTGGCTGCTGGGTTGAGGCTGGGCTTGGGGGCTTAGCTGGGCTGGGGACATGGAGGACTGGAGGCTGGACTGGGGTTGGGGTTATAGATGTGTGTTGGGTCGAGGGTTGGGGGGACTAGGACAGGCTAGGATGGACTGGGCAGTTGACGTGATGGGCTCTGTGACCCTCGCGTGATATCCGACAGAATTGTCAATTTCCATCTTCAGTCTGATATTCTCTCCTCTCTAACCAATTTCCATGGAGGAGGGGGATTTGATTGTCCCTAACCACTCACTAGAGACCAATGTGTCCTTGATAATGGCGCTAGTCCCGCCCGTGGCACTGATTGGCTAATCGTTAGTCCCCACACAGCGCTCATTGGACCGATCATTTTTAAACCGAGAAACTGCTGTTTCATGTCATGATGCCAGACCAGAATCAATCAACTCGGTGGAGTGGGCGGATTCAGAGGTCGGTACCTACCCAGGCAACTGTGACCTAGGTAGGTAGGGTTAGTAGGATATTTGGGTAAGGTTTAGCCGTAGGGTTAGTAGGATATTTAAGGTTTAGCCGTAGTTAAGAGGAAGCCTCTGTGAAGCACAATCTCACAGTTCTACTCGCTAGCCTTCTGTTGCCAGGAGCAACCAGGCAAACTACAAGAAAACCTCCTTTCCCCTCTCTGTCTCTCTCTCTCTCTCTCTCTCTCTCTCTCTCTCTCTCTGTCTCTCTGTCTTTTCTGATGCTGCTGCTCTGGTCTCCATCTAAACCATGTGAGAGAGAGAGAGAGAGAGAGATAGAGAAGTACCCACTCCCTATGTTCCCATGTCTTCCACTGACTAGAGTGTCTGTAGAGTTGCACAACTTGCACTATTGAGTTGACTGCTGTAGTGTGTTGGTCATGTTAAATATAAAGTACATTAATGTAACGGCTTTGGGGTTAATTCGTACTGTAACCATTAATATCGTGGTCATAATAATGCTCCAGGCTAGAGGGTTCGTTGTACAATTTACAGCATTTGTTCTCTGAGAATCTCTTTCATATCCAAGCAAAATTAGTGATTTGTGTTGTAACTATAATATTCCTTAACCGAATCGATATTGAATTGGAAATCAGATCGTATCGGGACCTGGTGAATCTGAATCACATCGTTTTGGGAAATCGGGGATGATACCCAGCCCTAGTGAGTGAACAGGGATGATACCCAGCCCTAGTGAGAGAACAGAGTAGCTGCAGCCTGACCTGCTTAACACAGAGAGAGAGAGAGAGAGAGAGAGATGGACAAGGGGATAGAGAGAGGCAGAAAAATAAAGAATGAAATGAAAACAGTAGACCTAACTCAACATAAAATGTCCAGGAGAGGGAGGAGGCAGGGAGGAAGCAGGGGGTTTCATGTAGAGAGAGGTAGGGGAATGGAAGGGAGGCAGCAGTTCCCAAAATAGCTCTCTGATGATGGTTGTCAGCCTTGGTCCACACGCTGGTCCAACACGGATGGAAACGCGTCTCCACTCAAAGCGCCTCGTCCTCCAGCAGCTCTCCGGAGCGGAGCGGACCCTGTCTCCGTCACATGGCAACAGAGAGTGATGGAAGTATGGAGGATAACCGGATTATGCATTACACTATCTATATCTCCCTTTCTGTCTGCCTGCTATGTGTCAACTTGTCTATCTCTGTGCCTGGCCTGCATGCCTGTCTGTGTCTGTCTGTATCTGCCGGACATGGACAGTTTCACTGTCTCTCAACAGTCGGTCTGTAGTTGGCAGCCAGTGCTACTGTATGTGACTCAGAGCATGGGGAGCATACTGTAGAGTTTAGAAAGGGCGGGGAAGCTGTTCAGTGTGACACCTGCTTGTTCCTCACTAGCTGTCCGTGTGATGAACGGATATTAAGGGATGCTGTTGCACCTCAGCCCTACTGGGTGGATTTGCAGTGATGACAATCACCTCTCTCTCGCACACTCTCTCTCTCTCGCACTCTCTCTCTCGCGCACTCTCTCTCTCACACTCTCTCTCTCACACTCTCTCTCACACGCACTCTCTCTCTCACACTCTCTCTCTCGCGCGCACTCTCTCTCTCGCGCGCACTCTCTCTCTCGCGCACTGTCTCTCTCACACTCTCTCTCTCGCGCACTCTCTCTCTCTCGCGCACTCTCTCTCTCTCGCGCACTCTCTCTCTCACACTCGTCTCTCTCGCGCGCACTCTCTCTCTCGCGCACTGTCTCTCTCACACTCTCTCTCGCGCACTCTCTCTCTCTCGCGCACTCTCTCTCTCTCGCGCACTCTCTCTCACACTCGTCTCTCTCTCGCGCACTCTCTCTCACACTCGTCTCTCTCTCACGCACTCTCTCTCACACTCTCTCTCTCGCACTGTCTCTCTCGCGCTCACACTCTCCGTCTGTTTGCTTAGCTGTGCAGGCTTAGCTGTGCAGGCTGGACATCACTGTCATGCATGTAGACTTGTAGAGCTGCGTGTGTGTGTGTGTGTGTGTGTGTGTGTGTGTGTGTGTCAGGGACGGATGCTGCTGGGTCACTCTCCTCAGTGGGAACAGAAACTGGGTCAGCACTAGGGGAGGAGAGGAGGAGGACAGGAGGGAGAGGAGGAGGAGAGGAGGGGGAGGAGGACAGGATGGATAGGAGGAGGACAGGGAGGAGAGGAGGAGGACAGGGAGGAGAGGAGGAGGACAGGAGGGGGAGGAGAGGGGGAGGAGGACAGGGAGGAGAGGAGGAGGACAGGAGGGAGAGGAGGAGGACAGGAGGGAGAGGAGGAGGAGAGGAGGGGGAGGAGGACAGGGAGGAGAGGAGGAGGACAGGGAGGAGAGGAGGAGGACAGGGAGGAGAGGAGGGGGAGGAGAGGGGGAGGAGGACAGGATGAGAGAAGAGGACAGGAGAGAGGAGGAGGAGAGGGGGAGGACAGGAGGGAGAGGAGGAGGACAGGGAGGAGAGGGGGAGGACAGGATGGAGAGAGGAGGACGGGAGAGGAGAGGAGGAGGACGGGAGGAGGAGGAGGACAGGAGGGGGAGGAGTAGAGAGAGAGAGGGAGCGAAGAGAAGAGTGGGAGGGAGAGAGAGGGCCTTTGAACTGTGAGGCAGCACCCATCCTGCTGCTGACCGCGGTCCCCTGGTCTACCAGCACCCCAGCCTGGTCTACCAGCGCCCCAGCCTGGTCTACCAGCGCCCCAGCCTGGTCTACCAGCGCCCCAGCCTGGTCTACCAGCGCCCCAGCCTGGTCTACCAGCACCCCAGCCTGGTCTACCAGCGCCCCAGCCTGGTCTACCAGCACCCCAGCCTGGTCTACCAGCACCCCAGCCTGGTCTACCAGCACCCCAGCCTGGCCTACCAGCACCCCAGCCTGGTCTACCAGCACCCCAGCCTGGTCTACCAGCACCCCAGCCTGGTCTACCAGCACCCCAGCCTGGTCTACCAGCACCCCAGCCTGGCCTACCAGCACCCCAGCCTGGTCTACCAGCACCCCAGCCTGGTCTACCAGCGCCCCAGCCTGGTCTACCAGCCCCCCAGCCTGGTCTACCAGCACCCCAGCCTGGTCTACCAGCACCCCAGCCTGGTCTACCAGCACCCCAGCCTGGTCTACCAGCACCCCAGCCTGGTCTACCAGCACCCCAGCCTGGTCTACCAGCACCCCAGCCTGGCCTACCAGCACCCCAGCCTGGTCTACCAGCACCCCAGCCTGGCCTACCAGCACCCCAGCCTGGTCTACCAGCACCCCAGCCTGGCCTACCAGCACCCCAGCCTGGCCTACCAGCACCCCAGCCTGGCCTACCAGCACCCCAGCCTGGCCTACCAGCACCCCAGCCTGGCATGGCTGATGGGCCTCGCCCCCTCTGGCCTCCACCTCCGGGACACTCACATCTGAGATGATACGATGGGTATAAGCAATATAGCACCTGGACTGGTCAGCGCTGTGGCCATATTGCCTGTACCTCTCATGTTCTGTCAGGTCTACTGGTAAAGAGGGGCGGGGCTGGGGACGGGCAGGAAGCAGGGTGTTTATGGACAGACAGTCAGCTGGTGTATAAGGCTGGCCACTCACAGGCTTGGAAGCGCAGCAGCATCTCAATTTCAATGCATGTCAGTAGTACATAAATAAATCTAAATAGCTCAATGGAGCCTTTAATATGTTGCAGTCTCAATCATATGTTGTTTAAATTTTTTATGAGCCATGTATATCATAACTTGATAGAACTGATATTGATATGAAAGTGGGATATTGTTTGTGGCTGTTGCTAGGGGAAACCACAGGACTCTTAGCACCTTGTAAAAACAATATTTTTCACCACTTATCTTTCCTCTAGCAGATGTGAGCAATTTGGATTTATGCTTACATGTCCAAAACCGTATGCATCTATCAGTTGAGTTTGTCCATTGCCAGAGGTGGCCAGTATGCTGGCTTCCATAGGAAACAACAGGAGCTAAATAATTGGAACGTCATGGCGTGGTGTGTTGGAGAGGAGAGGAGGAAGAGGAAAGAGAGGGATGAAGTGAGGGGGGAGGGGGCAGGTTGAAGGATAGGGTGGTGAAGAGCTAGTGATGAGGTGAGGTAGTGTTGAGGTGAAGTAGTGTTGAGGTGAGGGTGGTGTTGAGGTGAGGGTGGTGTTGAGGTGAGGGTGGTGTTGAGGTGAGGGTGGTGTTGAGGTGAGGGTGGTGTTGAGGTGAGGGTGGTGTTGAGGGAAGGGTGGTGTTGAGGTGAGGGTGGGGTTGAGGTGAGGGTGGTGTTGAGGTGAGGGTGGTGTTGAGGTGAGGGGGGTGTAGAGGTGAGGGTGGTGTTGAGGTGAGGGTAGTGTTGAGGTGAGGGTGGTGTTGAGGTGAGGGTGGTGTTGAGGTGAGGGTGGTGTTGAGGTGAGGGTGGTATTGAGGTGAGGGTAGTGTTGAGGTGAGGGTGGTGTTGAGGTGAGGGTGGTGTTGAGGTGAGGGTGGTGTTGAGGTGAGGGTGGGGTGAGGATGAGCATTCCAAGAATAAGGATGTGGGGGTGTGTACCAGGGCTGGACTGGCCATGTGGCGTACCGGGCAGATGCCCGGTGGGCCGGACCTACTTGTGGGCCGATCTAAAAAAAAAAGAGCTAACGAACGGCCCATAGGTCCATTTTCTATACTGACACTGGGCTGGCCCAATCATATGTAGGCCCCACCCCTCCCTCTGTTAGTTTCAGGTGTCATTTGCGTGGGCCGTTAGAGAGCCAACTGGCCTGGCCCGCAGTGAATGGCCTGTCCACCCGTCCAAAAAATCGCGCAGCACTCCCCCCCCCCCCCCCCCCCCCCCCCCCCGCGTCAACAAATCGCGCAGCAGCACCCCCCCCCCCCCCCCCCGTCAACAAATCGCGCAGCAGCACCCCCCCCCCCCCCCCCCCCCCCCGTCAACAAATCGCGCAGCAGCACCCCCCCCCCCCCCCCCGTCAACAAAACGAAACTGAAGGTGTTCCATCTCACCGCGTCGGCTCGGCTAGTGGGCCGACTGGGGCTACATTTCCCGGTAGGAAATATTCACCCAGTCCAGTCCTGGTGTGTACTGCGTAGTACCACCAAGGGTGTCCAAGGGCTGCTGCACCCGACCCTTCACCCTCATTGGCTCAGTTAACCCCTCCTGCAGGAAAGGGTTCCGCAGATGGTAAGTGGTATTGGATTAAAAGTGTAAAACAAATAGATTCATTAGCTGGCTCGACTGTCAGTCTGACCACATGACTGTGATGGCTGTCCATCTTGGATGGAGGAGAGGGCACATCTACTCCTGGGCCTGTGGATGGTGTGTGTGTGTGTGTGTGTGCGCGCGTGCGCTTGCGTGCGTGTGAGACAGTGACAGCCAGAGTCAGAGTTGTCTGCATGCCTGAACATACCCTTTGCCAGCCTCCATGCCAGTGCTAAGCTGGCACAGCAAGAATTAAATAGCCAGAGCTTCTAGAGATTACGGCTGGCTTAACAGGAGCTTAATCACATCGTATGGGCAGTATAGGTTGAGTAGGAGAGAGAGAGGGAGAGGAGGGGAGGAAGGTGGAAGAGAGATGGATTTGGGTTTTTCCTTTGGACAGTGAGTTCTAGAGGAAGTTTGTACTTTTCTTCTAGATGGTGTAGTCTCCATCTCTGCTCCCTGTGGGGGGTATCAGGGCTGTACGAGGCGCAGCCAGGAGAGGGCAGGTCTGATGTAGTCTCCATCTCTGCTCCCTGTGGGGGGTATCAGGGCTGTACGAGGCGCAGCCAGGAGAGGGCAGGTCTGCTAGGTTGACCCAGTGACTTGAAACAAGCTGATTCTTTGGTCCTTACTGCCCGGTACTTAGTCAGACTAGATATCTCCTGCCTGTTTATCAGTCAGACCTCAATAGGCCTATACTGTGTCAGTGTACTGTAGCAGCCAGGATCCGAACCCCTGACGTGGTGTGTGGTGGTGGAGACTCTCTTAAGTGAACCAATTACCCACCAGTGGGTTGATAGGTAGTAGTTGGTATTGATTGGACAGGCATTCCCACTTCGCCCCTCCCTCTGCAGGACGAGTCACGTCTGTGACAGATCCATGTCCATTAACCCATCCAAACACACATACACTCACACACACAGCTTCACATACATGATGCACTACACACACACACACACACACACACACACAGATCTGTTAACCCCTGGGCTGCTGGCTAATGGAAGGTTAGTCAATACGCTGATGGGCTGGTGGTGTGACACTGGGCATGAGATAAACAGCCTCATGAAATACTGCTGCTGCCAAGAGCTGGCTCTCCTAAACGGCTACACACACACACACACACACAAACACACACAGTCAGTCAAACGTTGTGATGTTTTGGGTGTGGAAAACGGGCCAGTGTGTGTGTTCACTACAATATGAAGAAGAAGTCTTTATTTGTCACACAGAACTTGACTCTAACACACATGGAATAGGCAACACAGGAACACACACATATTAGGCTCGCCTGGTGAAATGGGTTCTCTGTCTTTGACCCATCCTGCGCTGTCCTTCCTCCAAGGGCCACCAGGAGCAGTGGGCGCGTGCAGGGGCCGCGCCCGGGGACCAATACAGGTGCTCTGTCCAATCTGTTCTTCTGCGTGTTTTTCATTTTGGGGTTCTATGTGGAGGGAACCCGAGTGAGCACGGGGAGAACATGCATACTCCACACAGAAAGGCCCGGGAGGGAGGTAGCCCCCATGCGGGAATCGAACCCAGACCTTCTTGCTGTGAGGCGACGGCGTAACACGCCGAGCCACTGTGCAATTTGAGGTTCAGTGTCAGCTCAGGGACACTTCGGCACGCTGCTGCTCTAGCCCTAGTCTATCTGTCCTACCCAGGCCTAGCCCTAGTCTACCTGTCCTACCCAGGCCTAGCCCTAGTCTACCTGTCCTACCCAGGCCTAGCCCTAGTCTACCTGTCTTACCCAGGCCTAGCCCTAGTCTACCTGTCCTACCCAGGCCAAGCCCTAGTCTACCTGTCCTACCCAGGCCTAGCCCTAGTCTACCTGTCCTACCCAGGCCTGGCCCTAGTCTACCTGTCCTACCCAGGCCAAGCCCTAGTCTACCTGTCCTACCCAGGCCTAGCCCTAGTCTACCTGTCCTACCCAGGCCTAGCCCTAGTCTACCTGTCCTACCCAGGCCTAGCCCTAGTCTACCTGTCCTACCCAGGCCTAGCCCTAGTCTACCTGTCCTACCCAGGCCTAGCCCTAGTAGACTTGTCCTACCCAGGCCTAGCCCTAGTCTACCTGTCATACCCAGGCCTAGCCCTAGTCTACCTGTCATACCCATACCTAACGTATGTCTCATTGTATTTCAGTCAGATCTGTTTCTGCCCCATACTCTGCAGTGGATACAGATTACAGAAGGCTCCATAGTGAGGACTGTGTTGATGTGTGTGTGTTTGTGTTGTTCTGCAATAATTTCCATATATGGAGGAAACGCTGCTTCCTGTATCCGTGAACTGAGACTGAAATCTTGTTGTTGACATTCTCAAAGTTTGTGCACCTATTATTGTTTGTGTTCAAGAATTTCTTGTCAAATGTGAACTCAAATAAAGATATTAAAGTGTGTGTCTGTGTGCAAGTTGCTTTGAGGTTCAGGAATGGTGAGAATATGACCGTAATGCAGAAGAGGAGGAGGAAGATGGTCGGCTGAGAGAGTCTACAGGTCCTGACTTCCTGGACCAGAGCAGTGGTGCAAGTAGACATGGGCCTGAGTAGGACAGGTAGACTAGGACTAGGCATGGGTAGGACAGGCAAACTAGGGCTTGGCCTGAGTAGGACAGGTAGACTAGGGCTAGGCCTGGGTTTCTGTAGGTAGACTAGGGCTAGGCCTGGGTTTCTGTAGGTAGACTAGGGCTAGGCCTGGGTTTCTGTAGGTAGACTAGGGCTAGGCCTGGGTTTCTGTAGGTAGACTAGGGCTAGGCTTGGATTTCTGTAGGTAGACTAGGGCTAGGCTTGGGTTTCTGTAGGTAGACTAGGGCTAGGCCTGGGTTTCTGTAGGTAGACTAGGGCTAGGCCTGGGTAGGACGGGTAGACTAGGGCTAGGCCTGGGTAGGACGGGTAGACTAGGCCTGGGTAGGACGGGTAGACTAGGGCTAGGCCTGGGTAGGACGGGTAGACTAGGGCTATGCCTGGGTTTCTGTAGGTAGACTAGGCAGTGATTCCTATGGTAACGTTCATTGCCGCAAAGGGAAAAAACAGAATCTTGTCCATCCTAGTGTGGAATTCAGAGTTTCTAAGCTAACCGGATATGGATATTTATCACAACCAACAATTTATGTTAAGTATACATCAAAGATGAATCAACTATCGTCGGCTAAGTTACATTTAGTAGCTAGTGTTTGAAATAATAGCTAGCTACACTGGCACAAATCAATGTTTTTGTTAACCCCAACCCCCCCCCCCCCCACACACACACACACACACCCAAAAAAACAAAACAAGCTTTAG
This sequence comes from Borostomias antarcticus, assembly GCF_949987555.1. Classification (NCBI taxonomy): domain Eukaryota; kingdom Metazoa; phylum Chordata; class Actinopteri; order Stomiiformes; family Stomiidae; genus Borostomias; species Borostomias antarcticus. The sequence goes on from NC_140243.1 coordinate 24,637,743, forward strand.
GTAGACTGGGGTCAGGACAGGTAGACTGCATTCTCCAGGTACAGTACACCTTCATGACCTGAACATGTCCTCTCTGACCTGAGGGGGAGGGCAAGACAGTGCTGGAATCATATCTATCTGCCACATAGGTTTGAGGAACTGAGATTCCAGTGTTGTTCTAGAGTTGAGACTGAAAGGTCCAGTCCTCTTGTGTGTTTTTGCCCTGATGGAAACTCGGTAGCATGGTGGTAGTGAGTTGACTGTCTATGGTGCGTCTGTGCTGGTTTGGGGCAGAGCTGCTCCCCCTCACACTGCTATAGGGGGTCAACTGAAGCCGAGAGTAAGACCCTCCCTGCCCAGCCCGCCTGGGTGTTTGGGTGTGTGTGATGGCCAGTTCGCCCTTGAAGGGATTTTAATCTCCATGGGTCTAAACCTGGTTAAATAAAGGTTAATGAAAAAAAATGTCTGAGTTTGTGTTTGTATGGGTGAGCTGAGAGAGACAGAGAATAAGGGTGATGACAGTGACCTTCTCTTAACTGCCTGAGTCTATCAGTATTGCACTGTTATCAGAGTTGGGATGATGATGTGGGCTACCAGTTTGCCTGTATAGGAGGAGTTGTATGGGTCTGTGTGCGCGTTATTCTTCTCCTATGTATCTTGTAGAGATTGGTATTGGCCACTGGGGGCAGCAGAGGAGGCATCACCAGCCAGACTCATCAAGGCCCAACCTTTGGCCTGGTTCACCTTCACACTGCTTTCTCTGCTGGTCCAAACAGGTTCACCCTCATGTACATGTCAAACAGGACTGTGAGTGTAGTGGTGTAGGTGGTGTCCATGCTTCCTAGTGTGTGTGTGTGTGTGTGTGTGTGTGTGTGTGTGTGTGTGTGTGTGTGTGTGTGTGTGTGTGTGTGTGTGGAGGGGAAGGGGGCTTGTGTGAGGTGTGTGTGTATGTATGGAGGGGAAGGGGGCTTGTTTGAGGTGTGTGTGTATAGGTGTGTGTGTATAGGTGTGTGTGTGTGTGTGTGCGCGTGTGGGGTGTGGCAGCAGGTGTATCACTGTGCGGTCAGACAGCCTGTATGTGTCACTAGCATCACCATCATACTGCCTGACTAGCGAGTGCTGCTGGGGCAGGCAGGCAGGCTGTGGTGTGGTGTGGGCAACAGCGCCCCCTCTGTCTCCCTGGCACGTCTGTCTGTCTGCAGGAATGGATGAGCGCTTGCTTTTCAGGTGAAAGGTCGAGCTGGCGAGAGGAAGGAGGGGCCAGGACAGGGGAGGACGGGGTGGGGTGGGGTGGGGGGTGGGGGGTAGCCTCATCAGGGATTAGCAGGGGGGGATTCTCCTCTGTCTCTACACAGAAGAGGGTCAGTCGTAAGCACACAGACACGTGCAGCGTGAAGCGCTCAAGCTGTGTCTACCCTGTCACCCCCCCCCCCCCCCCATCTCTAAAACACACACACACACACACACACAGATATACATGTTCGAACGAGGGGGGTCTTCCATCTGAAAAATGTTAAATCGTTAGAAAGGTTTCTGAAAAGTGAAATCAAATGAGGAGCTTTAGGCGTTCTAGTTATCTCAGGACATGAACTAGACATGAGTAGATTATAGAAATATAGGCTACATATCTGGATTACAGAAACATAGACGACAAATCTACATCACAGAAACATAATAGGCCACAAGGGTAGATTAGTAGAATGATGAAAAGAGAGATTCTGAATAGCCTGGTGTTGATTTGGAATAGCCTAAACCCCGGACTTGTGAGCTGAGGAGAATCACACAGGAGAGAGTTTACGTTTTAACAGATGACATTATTCACTGAGGCGAGTACTATGTAAGAAAAGAACACTTGTTTCTACGGTGACAGGTGTATAACATATTAATGATGATGATGCTCAAGTCACAGCTTGGCAGGTCTGTTTCTTTAGTTTACTGGTGTGTGTGTGTGTGTGTGTGTGTGTGTGTGCGTGCGTGCGTGCAATAGCATGGTGTGCGCATGGGTGTTTTAGGATTGTTATAGCAGCACAGTTATAGCAGCATAGTGTGTTTGTGTACATTGTGGTGTGTGTATGTGTCCAGCATTACAGGGAAGTTGTGTGTGTGCGTGTATTTGGTCCCCTCTACGACACCAGTGTCCTTCCAGGGACCACCCTCCTCTATTTATACCCCAGTATCACCCCCCCCCCTCCACTAGGCAGGGGTGAACCCGAGTCCCTCCTGCCCCTGGCTGGCTTGGCAGAACTCACATGGCACTAGCAACATTGGGCAATTTCTGGCACATGTAACTCCAAACGCTGCTGTACAATATATAGTCCACCAGGAAACAACATGAGCAACAGAGGTCATTTTTGGGGGCAGGGCAGGTCTCCTATGTCAGGATATCTGTTTGTGTTGTTGCTGGGTCTCCCATGACAAGCTATCATGTGCCTGTGTGTGTGTGTGTGTGTGTGTGTGTGTGTGTGTGTGTGTGTGTGTGTGTGTGTGTGTGTGTGTGTGTGTGTTGTAGTTGCTGGGTGGAATTGCTCCCTGGTCTGTCCCATCACTCCCCAGATGTCTGTGATGTGATAGATTACACAGGGATACATCACAGGGCAAAGTGTGAGAATGCTACTTTGTTTGATGTTAGTGCAATGTCTCACTGGATACTTTGTGAACCAACAAACACAGGATGCATCATACATATTATGCAACGTCTAGCTAGAATGGATACAAGGTGGTGCAACTTGTAAGGAATATTTCAAACTTTCAAGACTATTCAAGATCTTGAATTGTAGGTTTTTTAGACCATAACACTATCCCCTTTGTTGCGTAACTTTGTTTCTGCTCCAAAAGTTGTGCCTGTTGTTGGCGGATTATGTGTCGGTGTTCAGGCTATTCATGACGGAATGCGGGAGTCAAACACAGGGAAGTAAAAGTTCTCAACCTATTCTAAAAATGTGGGGACCTACGGGTCACACGGCGCCTTGCTGCCTTATTTAGTTGCCAGGGTTGGCTGGTGGACCGGCATGCTGCCAGTGGAAAGTGTCGGCTATGAGAGAGCTAGGATGTATATTTGGATATTCTGCCTGTAGATAGGGAGGTTGGAAATACAGCAGAGGCGCATGTGATTCGTTGTTGGTAAGGATGCCATCCCTGCTGAGTGGGAATGAGCAGCGATGGGGAAAATCTAGGTCCTCCGCACATCAGCGATATGAGAGAACAATTTGCTCTACAGTATACACCTTATAAAAAAAAAAATCTGAAATGCAACTCCGAAAACCTCCCCGCAGTGTAATTGTAATTCGCCCCTCCGTTCGTCTTCCTCTCGCCGGATTCTTCAGTGGAGTTCGACTACCGTATCTCCTCACTGCATCATGTTTACCTAGCAACACGCATCACCCGCTGCCGGCCCTCCCATTGGTCATTTGAAAACGCACCCGGGACCAATGGCAGGGCTGTTACCATGGTACAGTGTGTAGTTGCCGGGTGGAATTTTGCTGCAAGGCACGTGAGTCCCGGAGTCTTCGCCTTGCGTTTTTAATCTCGGGTGTCTGGGAGCTTTGCAAACGTGATTTATTGGAACCGAGTCACATTTCTCCCGAGAGCCAGCTCACATATACACGTACACATTTATCTATACATTTGTGCGCACACAATCAAAATGGTGTTATGACACAGAGACGCTGCAGCAGTGTTCGTGCGCCCCCGTGCCTCTGCTCGGCGCTATGGGGGAGCGGGGACACAACTTGCTGGCTAATTGATTGCTAAACCAAGTTTAGTTGTAATGTTATAATTTTGCTCTCCTCACAATTCGAATATGCTGTGTCACATCTAGCAATAAAGATGGAGCTATATTATGTTTTTCAATGTTAGGGTCAATGGGTTGTGATCTTACAAAGCAATGCTTAAATGTGTATAACTTTGGTTTCACTATCTGAAATTATCAGTTAATATGATAGTATCTGTATGAGAGGTTAATTTATGCAGTCAAGGCTTTCTGTTATTCCCTGATACCTTGGGAAAATACAAAAAGTTGTTAAAAGATTTTGTTTAACAGTTGAGAACATTGCATAATTGATGCAGGTCATCCTGTCAAATGTTAACATCATAATATTACACTTAGATAATGTGAGGAGTTAGCTTGCAGGTTTTCAGCTCCTTCCCCAAATGCAGGAACACATTTTTTTTTTTTTATAACTCAGAGAAACTTCAGATCATCCCTGTCATTAGTAAAGTCATCACAAAGTAATTGGCCCTTATGTAAATATGGTGTTATTGTTAAACCGATAGTTTGCATGCCACCCCCATAACCCCCCCCCCCCCCCCCCCCCCCCCCGCCCCACTCCCCTCCAACACACCATCAGTTTGCCCTGTAACCTGTGAAGGATACTGGCTCCAGAGCATAAGTTAAGCAGCCAGCCAGATACGTAGGTCTCTCTCAGTTTAATAAAAGTTGAAGTGGAAATCTAGCCATGCCTTGCATGATGACAGTAACTGCAGTGAAGTGAAGGGTTGTTTTGTTATTTTCCCTGAGAGGGGAACACGCACAGGCTACACTGGCTACTGAGCGGGATGAATGACGGCATGCTTAACCTCGACCTGGACGTCCCCTCCCAGCTCCCAGTTGCTATTCTTTTTAGGGAGAATAGAGAAGCGAACGGGCAACATGAACGCGCGGCCAGGGACTCGCAGGCCAGGGACTGGCAGGCCAGGGACTCGCAGGCCAGGGACTCGCAGGCCAGGGACTCGCAGGCCAGGGACTGGCAGACCAGGGACTCGCAGGCCAGGGACTCGCAGGCCAGGGACTGTCAGGCCAGGGACTCGCAGCACGCAACCTTCCCAAACAGCCAAGGCTTTGCAGTTCCATAGGTGTCACAGGGAATTAATCTCAGGCCTTTCACTCATGCAAAGTTAATTTTCTCCCTCCTCTCTCTCACGTATGTGACTTATTTTTTTCATGAACAGTGACCACTGTGTGTGTGTGTGTGGGTGTGTGTGTGTGGGTGTGCGCGCGTGCGTCATGGCAGGTGCACCTATAAGTCCATACTCCCTGCTGACCTACTGCTTTGTTTACATTAGTTTGTTTACATGTGTTTATATAACAGTTATAGCCTACATAATACATTAGTATTATGGCAAGATTATTGATGTCTGTTTACACAATGATATATATTTGACGGTGACATCATATATGTAATGACATAAGTTCTGAGCTTTGCCCCTTTAGTTCTGTTGTTTGTGATAACCTAGGTTTAGGTCACGTCCTAATTGTTGTTTTTTTCTTACTGTTTGCATGTGTGTGCTGTCATAATATACCCAGCCTCTGTGTCAGGTGTTGGCTATGGCATTTTTTGAGCGATATAACTAAAGGAATATCATTCTATAGGGATCTGCCTATTATGAAAGCTCGTGCGCTCTTCCTTTTCTGTATGACTCGTATGCTACATCCTCTGGTCACTTTCCCAGCTGCCGCCCCCTCCCCCTATCTGCCCTACCTGAGGTCTTTAAACTATTTCCGCGGGCACGTCATTCTGCCTCCGCGATGCGTTTGAAGACGACGAGGGGACAGGACAACCTCCTCTCATGGCCCCGCCCACTGATCCTGGTTGACCAATTCAAGCAGCGGAAGGGACTTGGTCTGACCAATCGCGCTCAAGCTGCCTGGCGTCGGATAGCAACAGAGCCTGCGAACGCGCACACTGGGGGTAGAGAGAGAGAGAGAGAGGAGGGGTAGAGAGAGAGAGAGTGGAGCTCACGATCAAGGAAGGCGCGTCAGGGAGAGAGAGGGGAGAGGAGCGGTGGAGGAGGAAAGCTATGGGAGGAGGAGGAGGAGGAGGGGAAGGGTTTGCCAGTGAGCGCGCTTTAGCACAGAAAAGTTGAAATAATTCTCAAGGACTGGTGGATCAAAATGAACCTTGCACAAACAGAATCACTGTTGAAGGACAGATCACTTGGTTACTTCATAACTATTTTAGTGAACTTGTGTGGATTCAACTTTTCTGATACAGAGTAGGCTATTGCTTTGGCCATATGAAGATTGGCATGAATTGATGGGCTTCTAAACAATTGGTCACAATCACAGTCATCCAGTTTAGTTGTTTATATCTCCCACAGTCTGAAATGTTTTAGAGAGCTAAACGTTAGCTTGAGCTGACCACTCAGCCGATTGTCTCACCGGATAGTCATTTGATACCGATTTATAGGCTATGACGTGTTCCCCACGTAGAAGAAGTCATTATTGGACGTAGCCTACACAGGCTACACTGTTCAGCCCTGTTGACATCACACAGGCTAAGATCAGTATCATTTCTGGAGGTGGAATTTCAGTTTTATTCAGGAACTTCCAGTGTCCCCCATCAATGTAGCCCTTGTCTATATATGTTACAGTATATATCTGCCGAGTTACTATACATGGAGAGGGGCGACATGGTGGCGCAACTACTCCGGAGGGGGGGATGTGAAAAGACTCCGTGCTGATATACATTGTTCTATATTACAACGGACCGCCTAATTTCACATATACATGGGGATAAAACTCTGCGTCATTTCCCCGTGATGTACCGTCGCTCCCCAGGTATCCCGCTACTTTGAGTGTTTAAACATTAATGTGCGTGGATCTGGTGGAGCTGCGTCAAGCGCGCCGCTGTAGGAGTGTTCTTCAGCACCCCCCTCCCCTCGCCTGCTGAGCCGTTGGAACAATCCGCATCGCAGGGTGTGGATCCGGACCCGGCCAGAGAAGCAAGCCAACCGGGAGTACTGACGGGAGAGGGGCGAATTGGAGTTAAAACTGCCCGGGAAAAATACCATCTCTGCGGTAAAAAATAGAAATAACGACTTATACGAGAGAAAAACGGGAGGATTCAAGGAAGAAAGAATATGTAGATGGACAGGAGCGAGTGAAGAGAAGCGTTGAGCCACACGGAAGCGGGGAAAGGACTGCGTACAGAACTGCGAGGGAGGTTTCGGAACAGAAAACTTCGCTACTTCCTTTTGCTTATTTTGAAACACAAACTTTCGGTTTCTAAAGGCACATTGTTATTATCACGTTTTGGAGGACCGCTGACAGCGACTGAGCCCACATTTTTCTTCATCGACAGTTCAAAACAGGAATACAGTACGAACTACTGTCACGGAGCTGCCCGACAGGAGACAAATTAAAGATTTTCGGGGGAAAGTTTCGTTTCCTTTTGGATATACATAACGTTGAGTTTATTAACGTTTTGTTTATTGTTTCGCTCACAGTTGGAACAACCCTGCCTGGTTAAACAAAGTGCAGGGGCGAGAGGGCAGAATTATTGCTGCGTACGAGGGGGAGGACGCGTCTCCGGGTAGAAAGATTCAAAATAGCAGATTCCCTTGTGAGCGTCACATCAAGGTGCCCTGACGTCCGGCTCGCCGGAGACTCTCCTCTCCACTCCCGCTCTCGGCAGGGAACTGAACACGGTTGAACTTTTTTGTGCCTGTAAATACTCTTGCACATCAGCACTTTGCTTTGTTTTGCATGCACGTGTCGATTTCCTCCTCCTGCACACGAAAACATTTTTCTCTAACAGCCTTAGGTTGTTGTCACTCTTGTTTTTAGCTCGGTGCCCCTCTCCGCCCACCCTCTCCCCCCCCCAACCCCCCGCCCCGACCTGCCAGCGCGGAAGGTCACCAGTTGACATCTGCGGACTCGGCCAGTTCCGTTCAAGGGGGAAGGGTAGAGCGGTGCGTCTGGCGGGGAGACAAAGACTAAACGCGTCTACTGTGAATGATCTCTCTCTGAACTGTAGCCTTTGTGTCGCTGGATTAGAACACAAGGATAGGAGAGCCTGGGATTGAATACGGACCAGATGCGACGGATATCCTCCACCTGCTCGTTTTATTACTGATTAGTTGGCTGTAGGATACTTCAACGGGATCTAAGGGCCAATGCTATTTTTAGGGAGAGTGATGGGGTAAGTGGTGGTAGTTGGAAACCGAGCCCCCCACCCCCCAGCCCACCAGGGCCAGGTCTCTCTGTGTTCAGCTGCTGACAGCCCTGAACTGGAACAGCAGCGGGGGTCCTGTCTGCCCAGCTACAACTCAAGCTACCTAGCCTGGTCTACCTAACCTGGACTACCACGCTCCCCTCCACGCCTACATCCACTCACCAGGTAGTTACACCTGTTTGGTCACCCAGTCACACCAGCTACCGGTCACCTTGCCTGGTTCCCCTGGAGCTACCTACTGGCTGGAACAGAAATGGAATGAAACTAAAGCACCAAGTAACAATGCATGAAACTGCCGCACTTAAGAAGCAAACTTGAGTAACCAAATATTTTCCTTCCCCATGTATACATACACAGAGAAGCATATATCTTGAATAGAAATATATCTATAAAATATATTGAGAAATAGATAGTTTAAGTAATTATATTTTTACTTCTGAGAATAAGCGTTGATGCCTGAAACCCAGTTTATTGCCTTAGAGAAACATAGTAATAAATGAGAGAGGAAACACGTGGAGCTAGTTAACGGTGCCTTTTGATTTCCTTGGTTCCTACTCCGTCACTTCAGGATTGAACTGTTGACAGAGAGAAGAGCCCTATTTTTTTGTGGGAAACCCTGATTTATACCTGCCTTTCCGGTTCACACGTGAAGTTGCTCTGTTGTTGGATGTATTCTTCTGGACTGCAGACTAAGTAAAGGTTGATGTGGGTCGGAGCACTACCCCACCACACCAGAGGTTTGGAAACCCCAACACCTGAACTTTAACTTTGATTTCTGGGATACGTAGTCCAAACCCCCCGCCCGGCATTTCCGATGGTGATCACGTCGGCCGTGGAGGAGAAGCCGCAGCCGTCGAACAGGATGGTGGCCAATCTGCCAACTGAAACCTGGATCAACAATCCCGAGCAGAACCGCTATCTGCCACAGCCACACCTGCTACGCAAACCCAACAAAAGTTAGTACCGCTGTTGTAGTACATCCACATGTGCTCATCTCACTGTAAACTCTCTCATATAGATGCTATTCTGACAAGCCTAGACTCTCACAGTCAGTCTGAGGAAGGGTGTTTTGCGTGTTCACCCGGTCTATCCTCTTTGTTAACTGAACATCTCTGTGTTGCCTTGAAGGTTTTGTTGAGTAGACAACATCTCTCAGTTCCTCCTCTGCATGTAGGACAGCAGTCCTGAGACCCCACAGTGGTGGACAGTGGTGGACGTTGAAAGTAGGAGTGTAACATTGTGGATGTGGGTTTCTGATGGGGTATGTTTGGAAGAGTCTAAAGGTAGTGGGTGTTTGGGGATCCGCCTCGGCGTCTTCTGTGTGAGGGACCGGGGGTTCGAGGTCTTCTCTGGTGTTTTAAGAATCGGCGGCGGTTATGTTGGACAGAGGTTCGAAACCTTACCGGTTTGTGGGCCATCCAACCAGATCGCTGCATTTGGTGGCAGCGATGACGTCTCTGTCGCACCGTTCGCCGCGTACCGCCTCCGTGGCGCCCAGAGGCTCCAACGGGCGCACGCGTCCTCGTAGAGGCGAGCGTTATAGTGGTGACGCTGGCGGGGGCGTGGCCGCAGAGCGGGAAAGACCTGGCCACGCTTCCACAGAGCTGCCGGATTAGAGAGGCTGTGAGGAGCGGCGTGGAGCCACACGGCGATGGTGGACTTCCTCTTCCTACTGGGCTCCTGGAGGCCGAGCCTGGGGCCCTGATCACCCAGGACGCCACCGACCAGCGTAGCGATGTGTGGTTTGCAGTATTTACCGTAGGTGGATGAGCCGTAACGAAGTTGCTGCTACTGTGGAGTTTCGGGTCAGTGGAGACTGATGTAAACAGGGTAGATGTTCGTATGATGGGAGGACATTTATAAACATCTTATGGCAGTGGAAGTCACAGACCCTGAGAGGCCAACTCTTTCACACACCTCCTCCTGCCCCCGCCACCCCCCTCTCCCTTCCCACTATTGTCCAGCCACTTGTTCAAACAATCGTGGGAATAAAGACATTCTCTTTGACAGTAACTGTCCCCCCGCCGCCACACACATACACACACACACCAATACACACACACACACACACACACAAACAAACACACACTGGTACTGCTGTTAATGTGGAATGTTTGTAGCAGAGGTGACCGAAATGTCACTTCCGGGTGGCAGCCATGTAGCCAGCCAATGGTAGATCAAGGCTGGGCTGGCTCCTCCCCTTGGGGCATGGTGGGGGGGGGGGGCTGTCAGACTCTTTAACCTCAAATCTGGGTGATTTTTTTGCTATTTCCCCATTAATTTATAATATCAGTTATTTATATCCGAGTCTCTAACCAACGATTTCTCTGCTGCCTATTTCTGTCCTGTGTGTGTGTGTGTGTGTGTGTGTGTGTGTGTGTGTGTGTGTGTGTGTGTGTGTGTGTGTGTGTGTGTGTGGGTGTGGGTGTGGGTGTGGGAGGGTGTGTGTGTGTCGGTGGGTGGGTGAACAGAGGAGCATGTACGGGAGCTGTAGTAATCAGATCTCTCTGTGGAGTTTGGACTGTGAGAGAGAGACAGTGATATCAGTCGCGTCAGGCCATCCCCCCCTGCGCTGCCCTTTGCCCGGTCAATCTCCTCCTCCCCTCCCCCCACCCTATACCCCTTCACCCCCTCCTCCTCCCCTCCTCCCACCCTGTACCCCTTCACCCCCCCTCCTCCCACCCTGTACCCCTTCACCCCCTCCTCCTCCCACCCTATACCCCTTCACCCCCTCCTCCTCCCCTCCCCCCACCCTATACCACTTCACCCCCT
>NC_140243.1:24653445-24660945 GCF_949987555.1 Borostomias antarcticus
GACATTAGTGTCAGGCGGAGGGAGAGGGGATAGGCTGGCTGGCTGCGTCATCTCCCTGCCAGAGAGGCCAGGGCAGAACAGCCTGCCTCACAACAACAGACTCGGCTGTGCTATACGTCTGTAGCATGTCCCCGTAACGTCCACGCCACGCACCAACAACGTCAGACCGGAGCAGACGTTCATTAGAGCCGCCCAGATGCTTGGTAGCGATGCTTTGCTTTGCTGTGCTGTAGGATCCCCTGTTCATTCTCCAAATGGATGTAGAACAGGGATTCTTGTCGTCTTTTCTGTCGGCCTCAGACCAGAGTTCCAGATTTTGTTGTTGTTTTGTTGTCGTGATGCAGAGCTGTGCAGTGGGGCTGTAGGAAAACAGAGATGTGCCAATCATGCCGAGAAATACTACAGTTCAGGACACTGTGACTAAAGGTCACACGAGTTTGACGAGATGTTTTTAACAACAGCGCTCTGCCTGCTGGGAACCCCAGGGTAGCTGAGCTGGGTGGAGTTAGTCAGAACCGCAGGGCAGCTGAGCTGGGTGGAGTTAGTCAGAACCCCAGGGTAGCTGAGCTGGGTGGAGTTAGTCAGAACCCCAGGGTAGCTGAGCTGGGTGGAGTTAGTCAGAACCGCAGGGCAGCTGAGCTGGGTGGAGTTAGTCAGAACCCCAGGGTAGCTGAGCTGGGTGGAGTTAGTCAGAACCCCAGGGTAGCTGAGCTGGGTGGAGTTAGTCAGAACCGCAGGGCAGCTGAGCTGGGTGGAGTTAGTCAGAGCCGCAGGGCAGCTGACCCGTGGTGAGGGGCGGGTGAGTGAAGCTCCATAGATGAGACCGGTGATGACGGTCGACACGTCTGTCAGGACCACAGAGTCCTTCTCCTTCTCTACCCACAATCCATCCCTCCACCTCTACCCACAATCCATCCCTCAACTCCTCCACCTCTTAGTCCCTCGTCACATGACGGCACCGCCAGCCGTCGGTCAGATGTCCGAAGCGGTCACTTAACACGGGACTGATGTGTGGGTTTCTTGGAAGGCAGGTTCGCAGCTCTCTGGTTGGCTGAGACCCGGAGGAGAGACTGTTTCTGAGGAAGTGACCGGCTTGTTTCTAGATGTGAGCTCAAAGGTCACCGCAGCGAGGTGTTGAGTGAGTGGTGAGGTCACGCTCCCTCCCGCTCGGACGCACAGGAACACTGACCTATAAACACTGACCTCTCAGCCTCTTCTCTCTCTCTGTCTCTCTCTCTGTCTCTCTCTCTCTCTGTGTCTCTCTCTCTATCTCTCTCTGTCTCTCTCTCTGTCTCTCTCTGTCTCTCTCTCTCTCTCTGTCTCTCTCTCTGTCTCTCTCTCTCTCTCTCTCTCTCTCTCTCTCTCTGTCTCTCTCTCTCTCTCTCTCTCTCTCTCTCTCCCTCTCTCTCTCTCTCACACACACACACACTGGGCAGACCCTGTTGGTTATGTCGACCTGGGTGTAGTTAACAGGAAGGGCTTCTCGGTAACCAACTTATAGACCTAGAGCTCTATGTTGCTCACACATCCATGCTCCCTGTGTGTGTGTGTGTGTGTGTGTGTGTGTGTGTGTGTGTGTGTGTGTGTGCGTGCGTGCGTGCGTGCGTGCGTGAAGCCATGGTAAATGTATGTAGTTGTAAGAGTTGCTCTCCCCCCGTCCTGCAGGTGGAAGCAGCTCAGGATGCAAGCCCCCCTCCTCCTCCCTCTGCCAGCCCGCTGCCCTGGGCTTCTCCCCCGCTGAGCCAGCCATGACGAGCCAGCACACACACCCCTCCTTCAGCAACATCCACTCCATGGCCGAGCAGCAGCAGGTAACACACTCTCTGTCTGTCTCTCTCTCTTCCTTTCTGGTCTCTCTCTCTTCCTTTCTGGTCTCTCTCTCTGTCTCTCTGTCTCCCTCTCTGTCTCTCTCTCCCTCTCTCTCTTCCTTTCTCTCTCCCTTTCTCTCTCTCCCTCTCTGTCTCTCTCTCTCTCCCTTTCTCTGTCTGTCTCTCTCTCTCCCTCTCTGTCTCTCTCTCTCCCTCTCTCTCTCTCCCTTTCTCTCTCTCTCCCTTTCTCTGTCTCTCTCTCTGTCTCTCTCTCTCCCTCTCTGTCTCTCTCTCTCCCTCCCTTTCTCTCTCTCCCTCTCTGTCTCTCTCTCTCCCTCTCTGTCTCTCTCTCTCCCTCTCTCTCTCTCTCTCTCTCTCTCTCTCTGTGTCTCACTCACCCACACACACACACACACACACACACACACACACACAACCAGATCCTCGGCAACCTCCACCCAGAGAACACGGGACGTTGATCTCCCAGACGTATGAAGTCACCGACCCTTTGAGCATCAAGACTGTCACCAGACCAAGTCTGTCACACACGCATCCGCCAACACCAACTCCTCAGATCTAACCTGTCTGTCCCCTCTCTCCATCCGTCTGTCGGTCCGTCTGTGTGTGCGTGTGCGTGTGTGCGTGTCTGTGTGTCTGTGTGTGTGTGTGTGTGTGTGTGTGTGTGCGCAGGTGCTGTCTGATATGACCATACTGCAGAGGAGGATCCCTCCGAGTTTCCGTGACCCGGCCAGCGCGCCGCTGAGGAAGCTCTCTGTCGACCTCATCAAGACTTACAAGCACATCAATGAGGTGAGTGGCACACACACGCACTCACGCACCCACGCACACACACACACACACGTACGTTACGGCTAGTAACACACCTGCACACCCCTGTCATTCCCTTGTTTGTCACTGGACAATAAAGGTATAATAATCAGTTTGATGGTCAAATGTCAGCCACTAACTCCCTCCCTCCATCCCTCCCTCTCTCCTCTCCGCCCTCCACCCCTCTCTCCTCTCCTCCGTCCATCCCTCCCGTCCCCTCCGCTCTCCTCCATCCCGCCCCCTCCGCTCTCCTCCATCCCTCCACCCCCCTCTCCTCTCCTCCCTCCCCCTCTCATCCCTCTCCTCCCTCTCCCTCTCCTCTCCCCCCCCCTCTCCTCCCTCCCCTCTCTCCCCCCCTCCCTCCCTCCCCTCTCTCCCCCTCCCTCCCCTCTCTCCCCCTCCCCTCTCCTCCCTCCCTCCCCCTCTCCTCCCTCCCCTCCCTCCCTCTCTCTCTCCCTCCCTCTCTCCTCCCTCCCCCTCTCCTCCCTCCCTCCCCCCTGCTCTCCCCCTCAGGTGTACTACACTAAGAAGAAGCGGCGTGCCCAGCAGGTTCCCCCCGAGGACTCCAGCACCAAGAAGGAGAGGAAGGTTTACAACGACGGCTACGACGACGACAACTACGACTACATCGTCAAGAACGGCGAGAAGTGGCTGGACCGCTACGAGATCGACTCCCTCATCGGCAAGGGCTCCTTCGGACAGGTGAGGAGGAGGAGAAGGAGGAGGAGGGGGGGGTGGGTGGGTGGGGAAGAGAAGTAGAAGGAGGGGTATTCATAGCTGGAGGGAGGTGAGTGAAGGGGAGGAGAGAGGAGGGGGGGGGGGTGGTAGGGGAGGAGGAGGGAGGGGGGTAGAAGGAGGGGTATTCATAGCTGGAGGGAGGTCAGTGAAGGGGAGGAGAGAGGAGGGGGGGGGGTGGTAGGGGAGGAGGAGGGAGGGGGGTAGAAGGAGGGGTATTCATAGCTGGAGGGAGGTGAGTGAAGGGGAGGAGAGAGGAGGGGGGGGTGGTAGGGGAGGAGGAGGGAGGGGGGTAGAAGGAGGGGTATTCATAGCTGGAGGGAGGTCAGTGAAGGGGAGGAGAGAGGAGGAGGGGTGGAGTTGGGGGTAGAAGGGGAAGGGAGATGAGGAATGTGGGCGGGTGGGGTCCTCCCAAAGGAATGGATGGCTTCTTAAAACTACAAACATGTCTGCCGGCGTGTGGCGGCGACCCCTCACCTCCCTGTGGCGCGTGTAGGTGGTGAAGGCGTATGACCACCATGAGCAGGAGTGGGTGGCCATCAAGATCATCAAGAACAAGAAGGCCTTCCTCAACCAGGCGCAGATAGAGCTACGACTACTTGAGCTCATGAACAAGCACGACACAGAGATGAAGTACTACATAGGTAGGTACCACACACACACACACACACACACACACACACACACACACACTCACACACACACACACACTCACATTGCAACTAAGGATTATTATGATAATCCTTTGATTATATTTCAGATTAGTTAAATTTTTTGAAAGAAAGTGTCATTGCGCATGCTGTAATACATATGCAGACCATTTCCTTTTAAATTCTACAATTATTTTTGGTAAAATAACATTTCTGTCATTTCTGATGACTTCCTTCCAATACTGTATTTAAAACTTAATAAACTAGTTAGTTTGTTAAAAGGTTGTTTAAAGGTTAGTCCATACAGTAGCTTGCTAAATTACATTTTAGATACAGAAGTTTGCTTTACTTTCTCAAATCACCCTGTTAATAATGTATTTCCTGACTGCTCACGTTGAATATCGAACTCTGTTGGCACGCGACACATGAATTCTGTCAATATCGAGAATTGCAATTTTGACATGTCTGTGCAGCTTATCTTCCCCTCTTCTCAATTATGTAGGTAATATTGTAAATGCAACTGGAAATTATGGAATAAGTCATATTTGATCTTCAAAATATTTTTTTTGGCCATGGCAGCAATTTACAGTAGAAACACACTGCTGAATAGATATGGCATGATATAGGGTATATACACTGATTTTGCTAGACATTGTTGGGTTGCGATTTGAAATACTCCGACTTTCTAACCGAACTCTCACCTGTCGGGGGGGGAAAGTGAGGTGACACTAACCACAAAAACAAATTGACGGTTTCCTCGTACACAACATGGCATGCACACACACATGTACATACACACACACACACACACACACATTGACACACGTGCACAGCACAGTATGTGTTAAAAGCCCAAGGTTTGACCCAGGCCCTCGTAGAGTCCAGCAGCAGCGTTAGCGTTGGTGTGTGTGATGTGAGCTCCTTCCTACTGGACACGTTTGACGTGGCTCTGCTCCATATTTAACTCCTCTCTGCTAATATAGGCCAGCGGCCCAGTTCTCATATAGCCCTCCTATCAAAGCTCTCATATAGCATCAGACAACACACACACACACACACACACACACACACACACACACACACACACACACACACACCAGGCTAGCAGGATTCACATGAAAGCGCTGGTTTGCTCAACTGCACCTGCTGTGGTGAAAAGTAAGACACATATTTTTACTTAGCATGAGCAGAATATACTTCAGTTACTCACCTAGCTTCTCTCTTTCTCTCTGTTCCCCTCCCCCCCCCCCCTCCCTCCCTCCCTCCCTCCCTCCCTCCCCCCCTCCCCCCCTCCCTCCCTCCTCTAGTCCACCTGAAGAGGCACTTCATGTTCCGGAACCACCTGTGCCTGGTGTTCGAGCTCCTGTCTTACAACCTCTACGACCTCCTGAGGAACACCAACTTCCGGGGCGTGTCTCTCAACCTGACGAGGAAGTTCGCCCAGCAGCTGTGCACGGCGCTGCTCTTCCTGGCCACGCCCGAGCTCAGCATCATCCACTGTGACCTGAAGCCCGAGAACATCCTGCTGTGCAACCCCAAACGCAGCGCCATCAAGATCGTCGACTTTGGCAGCTCCTGTCAGCTGGGACAGAGGGTGAGAGAGACACAGACACACAGACATACACACACACACACACACACACACACACACACTCCTCCAGCCGGTCCCTGAGGTCGTCCGACCAGGAGCTCCTGGTGGTGCCTCGGACCAGGCTAAAGACTAAGGGTGACCGAGCCTTTGGGGAGGCTTTTGGTGATCTGTAGCCCAACTATTGACCCCCCCCCCCTCCTCCCATGTTGTCATCATTTTTTCTATGTTGATTTTGGAGCTGTGAACTGTATGTTTATTGTAATTCCCCACTGTAAAGCACTCTGTGCACTCGTTGCTGAGAAGAGCGCTCTATAAATAAAGTTTTACTTACTTACACACAGACACACACATAGAGATACACACATAGAGACAAACAAACACTTGAGACTCCAGATAGCGGACGAGGACATGAGTCACTCTGTAGTAGCAGGTATGAGAGTAGGAGCTACTGTACAAACAGGCCACATGGTGAACAGTGCATCATGCAGTCACACCCTGGGCTGCATGCAGCTCCACAGCTCTGCTGCACCCTGACAAGCACAAATGCAGATCAGCTCATACCGCCCCCGTGTGGCGGCGTGGTGGAACTGCAGCACTGGCTGTGAGTCACTCCCGTCTCACTGACCCATCCCTCTCTCCTCCCTCCCATCACCCCTCTCTCCTTCCATCACTCCCTCTCTCCTCCCTCCCATCACTCCCTCTCTCCTCCCTCCCATCACTCCCTCTCTCCTCCCTCCCATCACTCCCTCTCTCCTCCCTCCCATCACCCCTCTCTCCTCCCTCCCATCACTCCCTCTCTCCTCCCTCCCATCACCCCTCTCTCCTCCCATCACTCCCTCTCTCCTCCCTCCCATCACCCCTCTCTCCTCCCATCACTCCCTCTCTCCTCCCTCCCATCACCCCTCTCTCCTCCCATCACTGCCTCTCTCCTCCCTCCCATCACCCCTCTTTCCTCCCATCACTCCCTCTTTCCTCCCATCACTCCCTCTCTCCTCCCATCACTCCCTCTCTCCTCCCATCACTCCCGCTCTCCTCCCTCCCATCACCCCTTTCTCCTCCCATCACTCCCTCTCTCCTCCCTCCCATCACCCCTCTCTCCTCCCATCACTCCCTCTCTCCTCATCTCCTGACCTCCGCCCTCGCCTCTCTCCCCACTTCCTTCTCTTTGTCCGTCCTCCTCTCTTCCTTTTATCCCTCTCTCTCCTCCTCCCTCTCTCTCTCCTCTCCTCCCTCAGATCTACCAGTACATCCAGAGCAGGTTCTACCGTTCACCGGAGGTGTTGCTGGGGATGCCCTATGACCTCGCCATCGACATGTGGTCTCTGGGCTGCATCCTGGTGGAGATGCACACTGGAGAACCACTCTTCAGTGGCTCCAACGAGGTACACACACACACACACACACACACACTCTCTCTCTCTGAATTCACACACACATGGTCTCACACACTCGATTTAACACGTGAGTGATCCCGCCCCCCCCCCCCCCATCTCAGGTGGACCAGATGAACAAGATCGTGGAGGTTCTGGGCGTCCCTCCCAGCCACATGCTGGACCAGGCCCCCAAGGCCAGGAAGTACTTTGACAAGCTGTCAGACGGCCTGTGGACCGTCAAGAAGAACAAGGACATTAAGAAGGTACTTTATCCCTCGCCTGCAGTGAGTACACTTCTCTTACTACACCCACTCACCTCCATACTCACCTCCATACTCACCCCTATACTCACCCCTATACTCACCTCCATACTCACCTCCATACTCACCTCCATACTCACCTCCATACTCACCCCTATACTCACCCCTATACTCACCCCTATACTCACCTCCATACTCACCCCTATACTCACCCCTATACTCACCTCCATACTCACCCCTATACTCACCCCTATA
>NC_140243.1:24665945-24860945 GCF_949987555.1 Borostomias antarcticus
CCCGGCCCCCGCCCCCCCCACCGCCTCTCAGGACAGCATGGCTGCCTCCAGCCTGGGCTACATCCCCCCCTGTTACCCGGGCAACAACAATAACAACCCCCCCACGGCACGAGGCGGCGGGGGCGGGGGCCGGCCAGACTCTGACGAGTCGGCCATGATGAGCGTGTGTGGCAGCGGGGGGGGCGGGGGGCAGAACCCTGCCAACTCTTGATAAATGTTGAACAAATTCCAAAAGCCATACGATTTTAACGACAACAACATAACTATTACAACAACACGCATACACGTCTCACACACACACTCGAGTTTGTAACACACACGGCCACACACACACACACAGAGTTACAGAGACAAACTTGTGAGATATCCGAGGGTTAGTTTTGTTTTGCATGGGAGAAGGTCGAGGGAGGTGAGAGAGAGACGGATCTGACATCATTTTATCCTTTTTTTCCAGTTTCTTTGTTTTTCTTATGTTGAAGGAAAGGAACAGAGTGAGCGTAGTTGGGAATCGAAAGTTTCAGACAAGTTTGTTTTTATTATTATTGTTATTATTCTATTATTATTTGATTTTATGTGAGGTTTGCAGCGAGATTAGTGTTGTTGTGGATTGATGTTGGAGACGTTGAAGGTGGAGACTGAGGAGGGAGAGAGGACGAAGGCAACAGAGAGAAAACACTTGCGCTATTTTCTAAATGATTTTTTTATTTTCAATTTTGTTTGTTTTTGATTTCTGAAGTCTAGGTTTAATTGTAAATTTTTAATTTATTAAAAATCACTACATGAGGAGGTAAAGTGGGAGAGCTGAAGAGAGCTAAATTGAGAAGTGGGTATTTTTGTTCTGGGTATATTTATTCATTTTATTTTTTCATTTTATTTATTCAGGTTTGTTTTTTTATTCGCTGAGAGACATAGAAGACAACAACACAACAAGTAAACAAACTGGAGTCTGGGTTTTCAGTTCAGTAGATCTCACTCCCCCAGCACACACACAAACACACACACAAACACACACCGACACAAACATACTTTTGTTACATTGTTTTTTTATGTTTCCAACCTTCTCTGGCTTGACACACTGGCTTCTATATCTGAGACTCTGAGAGGGACCCTGGAGCCCAGCTCAGCTGAGGCCTGGAGCCGGGGGACACTGAGACCCTGGAGGAGAGGGGGACACACTCTCAACACCCACGGAGGGAGGAGAACAACGCAACACGTTGCCAGAAGGAAAACCAAAATGCTTCCCTGTTGTTTGTTTAAATAGTCTGCCTTCTACTTCACCATCTCCCCAGACTCTTTCACCATCCTCCTTCTTCTTCTCTCTCTCTCTTTTCTTACTCTCTTTTGTTTTGAACAGTAAACTACAGAGACGTAACAGGACTTTTGGGTTGGATGAAGTCTGGATATGCTAAGCCAAATGTCGCTCCCCTCTCTCACGGCTCACTTCCCCCCCTCTGTCTCTCCGTCTGGCTCTGTCGCTCTCTGCTCCCGCAGCGTTCTGTTGGAAGGAAGAAGGGAGGAGTGGAGGACGGGAGGGAGGAGGACTCTTCTGAAGGGAAGCCCTCATGCCCTCCCTCGCCCTGCACCGCCACCCGGACTCTGACTTCTTTCTTTCTTTCTCTCCTGTCTTTTTCCTCCCCCTCCCTCCTTCACGACACTCTGTGAGTGCTGTTTGCCATCAAGTCAACAAGTGAACTACTTCTCTCTCGGCTGCTATCTCCACTCTCAACCATGTTCGGATTGCTGCTAAAGAAAACAGACAGATGAATAAATAAATAAAAATGAATAAACTTTTTAACCCTCCTGCTTCAGAAAAAAAGGAAAAATAAACCACTGCATCTCATGTATTTATTACTATTTAACAAGAAAAAACAAGAAAAAATGAACCTGTTTTCTGCTGTTTTTTGTTTGGTTGCCTTCTTCCTATAGGGGAGCTGGGCGCTGTCTGATGATGTAACAGAAACAGGACTGGTGGCGGTGAACTTTGACCCCTGGTCAGACTGCTACTGGGAGGGGAGGGGTGGGACTGGGAGGGGAGGTGGGGTCAGAATAAAGTTGGATATATAAGAATAAAGAGTATACTTTTGCACACCAAGGTCAAAGGCAAATCACAGCTTTCTGCTTTTTTCATCATTCACCCCACAGAGGAACACACCCCGGACCCCCAAGCCATCCAGGCACACAGCGTAGGTCAGAGGTCAGACACCGACATGGCACACAGGAAACAATGAATCTGAGATTTGCGTTTGACCTCCTGTTACAGAATCTCTTCTTTGTGCCTGGTCAGAGTTTATGCTGGTACCTATGGTGGTGTCCTGTCATTGGACCCCTGTCTGTGTAACGCCTGTATCTGTATAAACCAGGCAGTGATGAAGTAGCTTATATATTTTAACATCTTTCGCCCTCCTTGAAGTCATCTGTGACGGCATATCATGACTGGATTGGTGAGAGCTGGTTTGGCAATGTGTGACGTGCTGTTACCAATCCCAAAAAAGTCTCCAACCTTGACCAGGCTGGGGTTCCTTCCGTTCCCCAGGGGCCACGCGTATGCCTTGTATGGTTGTTATTGTACTTAAATTAAATCCCATCAAGAGACCTGATATTGGAAACATGTCTTGCACAGGCTGTGTCCAGTGCACTGTTCACTGGTGGCTAACGGATAAAATAGCTTGGTGAAGGTGTATCATCATCCCTGCCTGGTGAAGGTGTATCATCATCCCTGCCTGGTGAAGGTGTATCATCATCCCTGCCTGCTGAAGGTGTATCATCATCCCTGCCTGCTGAAGGTGTATCATCATCCCTGCCTGGTGAAGGTGTATCATCATCCCTGCCTGGTGAAGGTGTATCATCATCCATGCCTGGTGACGGTGTATCATCATCCATATCTAGTTCCCATGCAAGTCCCTATTACTGACTGGAAGAGAAGGACGCCATTGTGGTCATGTTCGTTCTACTCAGTTCTTTTGTGTTATTTCTACTCGATTGTCGCCACCACCAGTCAAATGAAGAGTAGTCTCCTTTGGTAGATTGTGTCTCGCATTATGCTCTCACTGAACCTGAATAGCTATAGGGTCTTGTCTGGGTCTATAGAAAGAGTTCTCTGGGTTGGTCTTGTCAGGAGATCTGGGTGGGACAGGACCGCTAGGGAGGGAGGGAGGGAGAGGTGCTCCAGATGTGCTTTCCTGGTCACATATAAAACCTAGTCCTGGACTCAAAACATGTCAGTAGAGACTTGTCATTGAAAGGGATTTTTAATTTTCGACTAGGCTTTAGTCTGCGTCTGGCCCCTTAAGCACAGAACCACGTCACACACTGGCAGAGAAGCTGGGGTAGCCCTCGGTTTGGGCGGGAGGTGGAGAGTAGAAGGCCTACAGGCTTCCATATGGTTATGGTTTGTGAAGAAATTGTATTGTGAACAGCACACTTCAATGGTCAAGGGCTACACCTAATGAAAAAGAAGGATTAATTGAATAGTCCTTGCTGATTAGTATGACCACATTTGTGAGTTCTTTTCTAAATGTTTGCATTTTGTTTGAATCAACTAAACACATAAACCTATTAAGGAGTAGCTCACAGATCGAGCTAAATCAAAGCAACTATTAGTCATACCCACTGTATACACAAAACTGTAGCAAACATTGATAATCCTACGACTGAGGACGAACCTATACAATACCAACATGAACCTATTAAATAAATGGGATCAACTGAGTTATGGCTACCGATAAAACGCCAGCGTGTGACAATTGATGGACAATCTTATTTCTTATAAGTTGAGCTGATACTGCGGTGGGGATATTGGGGCAAGACCGACACCTTTGCGCCTCTGAAGAATACCGAGGATAGGCAAGTATTGAAAATGTGCTATACGCCATTAAAGCATTAATGCGGTCCTACAAAGTGTACGTCCTTCTCTTCCTTACGTGAAAGCTTTAAATCGTAGAGACTTTAGCGCTTGTGCCAAATTCGCGTCAGCACCAGGTGTGCGTAATTACGCACATATTGATTGGTCAGCTGGTTGCACGCTCGGGTTTGGTTTTTCATTACTTGTCCGCTGCTCGCGCTTCACAACTGTTGTATTTTCTCGGTGGTTTTGAACATGGCACGTGTCGTGTTGTGTTTTTGTGTGTTTGTGTGGATTTCTGATGATCTTGCGTCCACTCCAGTGTACGTTAATGCCAACGTTATTACCGACGACTTGAGTGATCGAATGCATCAATCCTTTCAGTTTCCTGTGCAGTACCCCCACGGGCCAAGGATAGGGCGGGATGATGCCCACGGTACATCGCGGTCCAAACAAATCCCATACCTCAACCTCCCCATGTTCCAGCACGCCCCAGGTCCCTTAGTGGATCCAGGCTTGTTCCGACCGGTGGCCGAGGGAAGACAAGTCCCCGCTGTTTTGTCCAAAGTGTTGTTCCCGCCACACAGTCCAGTGCTCAACGACATCAATACCGCGCGCAACAACCGCGGCGTGGAGGTGTGGTGCGGCCACAACAAGATCTCTGTTCGCGTGGACAGGTACCAGCTCGGGTTCCGGTGTCGGCCGTCCTTGCTCGTCCTGGGAACTTGCCCCGCTGCAAGAGTCACTCCGCAGTTCTTATACTTTCACTATGACCTGGACGCCTGCGGCAGCAGTCAAAGGGTATGGAGGTGTGGCGTCTGAGGTGTCAGACTGACTGACTCAGTCATGAGGACACACCAACGTATTCTTGTTTTTCCTCACCATCCCTATAGATGCAGGGCGGCCAGCTGGTCTACTCCAACTCCCTCTGGTACTCCCCGCAGCCCCAGGGAACTGTCATCAGAGCTGTGCCGCTCAACCTGCCCATCCACTGCCTCTATAACAGGCAGGCTTCCCCTTCTACTGTGTGTTCATAAGTCTTCACAGACTCACTGTAGGCGATGCATTACCTGTGTTCCCCTCTGTATACATTACCTGTAACCATGTGTCCCTCTCTCTTACCTGTAACCATGTGTCCCTCTCTCTTACCTGTAACCATGTGTCCCTCTCTCTTACCTGTAACCATGTGTCCCTCTCTCTTACCTGTAACCATGTGTCCCTCTCTCTTACCTGTAACCATGTGTCCCTCTCTCTTACCTGTAACCATGTGTCCCTCTCTCTTACCTGTAACCATGTGTTCCTCTCTGTATTACCTGTAACCCTGTGTTACCCCAGGTTCCATTACTCCTACAAGGTGGGCTACCAGCCCCAGGTCCTCGAGAGAACCTTAATCAAGAATGTGAAGAGCAAACGCATCTTCAATCTCATTGCCTGCAATGGTAAGCTTGGTGTATTGTT
The DNA here is from genome assembly GCF_949987555.1 of Borostomias antarcticus. Classification (NCBI taxonomy): domain Eukaryota; kingdom Metazoa; phylum Chordata; class Actinopteri; order Stomiiformes; family Stomiidae; genus Borostomias; species Borostomias antarcticus. The sequence goes on from NC_140243.1 coordinate 24,671,245, forward strand.
GGCTTCACAAGCCACCAGAGATGGCAAGGCTAGTTGAGTGCTATCATGGTATCCTCATGGTATGTCGCTCAAATGTGTTCAAATCAACGAGCTTTATTGCCACGATAAAGCATTTGGAGACCTTTTCCCAAAGCGACAGCAATTGTTGTAATCATAGTGTGCGGATGGTCTTCCCCAGCCCAGTGGGAGGAGTCTGCGTCGGAGGATAACTTCGAGCTGGGAGAGCCCATGTTCTTCCAGGCCTCCGCCACTGTTCTGTCCACAGAGGAGAGACTCTACATAGACAGCTGCTTTGTCACACCCTCCCCAGACCCCAACTCCCTACCCAGGCTGGACGTCATTCACAACTACGGGTAATACAACACACACACACACACACACGTTTCATACCGTGTGGTGGATGTAGGCTGTGTGTGAAATGATGCTTTGCATGCTTGTATGTGATGACGTGTGTTCCAGGTGTATGTTGGACAGTAAGAGAGAAGGCAGTCTATCGCAGTTCTACTCCAGAGAAGGGAGCTTCCTGCGTTTCTCAATTGACGCCTTCCTCTTCCCCTCCGTCGATGTCGAGGTTAGGTCTCCCCATCTCACACAGGAAGTGTCCATCTCACACAGGAAGCTTCCTTTATGTGTTTTCTTGTTTCTTCACACCTCCTCCTCAAAACACCCTGGAGGAGAAGAGGGGAACTTTCTTTCATCTGTCCTTCCTTGCCAATGAGTTTTGGGGAGGAGACATGGTAGAAAGGCTCTTTAGATTCAGCTCTGGTGTCTTTTAAGTGTCTCCGTCTTCCTCAGCATCTCTTCCTGCACTGCACCATGATTGTAGCGAGCTCTGTCCCCAAGGCCAGCGCCAAGTCCTGCACGTTCAGCACCCCAGAGGACAGGTAAACCTTCCACAACAAGCTTAGCAACCGCCATCATCAGCACTAAATCTTCTCCCTTCATGGAAGAAAGTCCAAATGACCATGCAGGGTTATCTGTGATTTGGTTCTGGGCTTATTATCTTATCGTTGGCCTTGCAGGTGGACAGAGCTGGAGGCCTCGCCCTCTGTTTGTTCCTGCTGTGACTCCAAGTGTGAGATGGACGAGCTCTGTGAGTTCTAGATGCGTAACGCACAGCTAACGCACTGATGGACGACGCACACCCCTCTGAGCTCGGATGACACCGTCGGTCTTCTCTCTGCTCTGTGTTCTCAGGGCCGACCTCCATGTCTACTGCTGTTCGGAGCCTAGTGAGCAGCTCCGGGTGGACGCTCGTCGACACTGTGTCCGGGGGAGACAGGGGGAGGAAGCAGAGGGGGAGGATGGTGTCCTTCCAGGCTGAGGAGGCCCGGGGGGACGTGGACGAGAGAACGAGGGTGGAGGAGGAGGAAGAGGAGGAAGGGGAGGTGGTGATGTTTAAAGCTCTGAAAGTTCCTGCTAGTAAGGACGGGATGAAGGAAGGAGAGGTAGTGATGTTTAAAGCTCTGATAGTTCCTCCTAGTAAAGACGGGGTGGAGGAAGGGGAGGTGAACGCTGAGGGCTCCGCCGGGGAGGAGGAGGAGGAGGGGCATAAGAAGGAGGAGGAGGAGGAGGGGCATAAGGAGGAGGAGGAGGAGGGGCATAAGGAGGAGGAGGAGGAGGGGCATAAGAAGGAGGAGGAGGAGGGACATAAGAAGGAGGGGCATAAGGAGGAGGAGGAGGAGGGGCATAAGAAGGAGGAGGAGGAGGGGCATAAGGAGGAGGAGGAGGAGGGGCATAAGAAGGAGGAGGAGCTGAAGCGGCACGAGTCCAGGGGTAACCAGACTGGGGAGAAGGTACACCTAGGAGCAAGGAGGTCAGAGGAGGAGGAGAAGGAGAAGAAGGAAGAGGTGGTGGTGGCGGCTGGAGAGAAGAGTACTGGTCAGGTGACCACGACTGCAGCTCTGGAACACACCCCCGAGGCTGTGCTACCTGAGGGGGCGGGGTCAAAGGGAGCGGAGGTGAGGTCAGGGAACAGAACTGAGGAGGGTGGGGGGAGCTCTGCCGTCACCATGACAACCCCAGTATCTCCAGACACACCTCGGGCGAACGCTAGTGACAGAGAGAAGACCGGGAAGGCCAAGCGGGAACCTCTAGGGAAGATGGCGGTGGTATCGGAGACCGTACCTTCAGCGAAGACGGCGGCTGAGCGAGTGGAGTCTTCAGTGAGGCTGGGAGCCCTGAGGATGATGCCCTCTGTCAGGGGAGGGGCGGACGTGGACGTGGAGCTCCTAGAGGCAGAGGTCTTGGTATTTCTGCAGGGGAGCCAGGAGCCTGCAGAGTGGAGAGATGACCCCCGAGATGAGGACCTCAAACCCTAACCCAGGACCATGACCAGATGAGCCCTGAAACAAGACCTTAAACCCTAACCCAGGACCATGACCAGATCACGTCAAGGTACTGTACACTTGACTACCAACGGTGAGTGCACTTATTGTAAATCGTTTTGGATAAAAGCGTCTGCTAAATGACTAATGTAATGATCAGGAGGAATTCTTCTTGCTGGTGAGACTCTGGAGTGCTTCTTCTAGTGAGGTGATTATCTGTTAACTGGAGCTGCTTCAGAAAGCTGCTTCAGAATTCTTTCAGCCGTTGTATGTTGTTATTTCAGCTGTTACCTACTATACACTCGTTTATTTGCACTCTTGTACATTTGGATTTCTGTATATTGTATATCTGTTGTAAATTTGTATTATAGTCTAGATTTTGTTACTTTGTCTTTTGATGCCATAACGGTACAATTTCCGCCTGGGGATCAATAATGTACTACTAGAATGCAGTGTTGCATTCTGTAAATTTTTTCAAAAGAAATAACTATTCATTCTTTTTTACAGAACAAGATTCCTGGGATGAATACCATGACTGAAAACCTAATGAATTTAAATAAAACAAACTTTAATGACCTCTTAAACTTTACTTATTTTTCATATAATTCAAGATATTTCTCCCATGTAACACTGAAGCTTTGTTAGCTTGCCTACATGCATGTGTTTGTGAGAGAACACAGAGACTGAATGCAAGTCCATGGTGAAGAGTTCCTACCAATTGCAAATTAGCTATGTGCAAATAAAGTATACAACCGCACTAGAGCAAAGGGTAGAGCTGCAAGCACAAAGACGGGATGAGACGCTCATGTGCTTTGGACCTTGGGTATAGCGGTCCTTCAGGCCATCTAGCTCTCTATAGCTGGGTGCATTTTAAACAATCCCAAGAAACATTATTTAGACTCCTTTTTTTGTAGGTGTGTGTAGGTACCATGTTTTGGCGATAGTCATTTGCATAAAATGATGAGGCAGGATGTTAGTGGGACCCTGAAGGACAGAAACCAGATATGTAAAACAGATGATTGTGATCGTCAGTCAGCCTGATCAGTATATGACACCATAGGACTGAGTGTTACTATAGAGCTGAGGCGAATGGCGGCGGTGGTGGTGTTGTTGTTGTTGTGGCCCCAGTCGGTGGCCCCGGGGGGGTCCTGCCTGCTATCGGAGCTGAACCTGGAGGGGGACTACCTGCTGGGGGGGCTGTTCCAGCTGCATGAGATCCACGCAGGCTCCCGTATGCAGGAGAGCAGGAGACCTGAAGCACTGATCTGTCACAGGTGAGCCACACCTTCACACACAGACACGCATCACATCCTGTTACAAATCTCCTTGTGTGAAATACCAATGAGCAATACCTCATCTCAGGATAGACTTTATTTGTCGTCTAATATTTACCATAACATATTTTTTTTAACTTATTTTGATATTCAGTATTGAGGCACCAGCAGTGCCAGTACCGGTACGCTACTCATCCAGTTTGAGCCATTTCCCCTGTTGGATAATCAGAACCATCACATTTTCTAGATCAAGGAAGGCGGCCCCATGTTGTTTGGTGATTGAAGTGCTGCTTTTCAGTCTGTATTCAACACACTCATTTGACATAATTACTTCTTTTTTTTTTTTTTCTCCCCTTACCCAGGTTGCATTTCTCGACGGCCAGCTACCAGCAGATCCAGGTGATGCGCTTTGCTGTGGAGAAGATCAACAACTCCTCCCACCTGTTGCCGGGGGTGACGCTGGGCTACAGAATCTTCGACTACTGTCACATCATGCTCAGCTTCTCCGCTGCGCTCGACCTGTTGTCAGAAGGGGTGATATCGGTGACGGGACCGTTTGGGAGCAGTCAGACCCTCAGCGTGGCCCCTCTCTTCATGGCCCAACTCATTCCTATGGTACCCAGTCTGTAGGGACGCAGTGTGACCACACGGGGGCGCTGTTGGGAATACTGCCTGGATGTATATTATGAACACAGCATCAAATCATGGCGCACCAGTCAAATAAACTGAGGGCCTCGTAGTGGCAGTAATAATGAATGTTTGATGAGCGTGACGCATGTTACCTCTGCAGATATGATGGCACATTCCTGTTCTGTCACTATCTACTGTCACTAAGCCGGTCTCTCCCCCAGGTGACCCATGGAGCCTCCAGTGTCCAGCTGAGCAATAAGGCCCGCTTCCCCTCCTTCTTCCGGACCATCCCCAGCGACATCAACCAGGTCCAGTCTCTTATTTTATTTTTTATTTTTTGTGTTATTATTATTATTATTATTATTTTTTTAAATTATTATTATTATTATTATTTTTGTTTATTTGTTTGTTTGTTTGTTTGTTTGTTTAACATCATTTATTTTACAGCTACTGAGCTCAGAACCAGTGTTAAAGCATCTTCTGTAACATACACACTGTCCACACACAAAAAGAGACCCTGGCCTAGTTTCCCAGACACAGATAAAGCCAAGTCTAGAATCACCAAGAGACTCAGTGGAGAATCCCATTGTCATGTTTTCATTCTAGCACTGGGCTTACTATAATCTCTTCTTGTAAAAAATAATAAAAAAAACAGCCCAAATAGTTGTTTTCAGCTACCATATTTCTACATTGTAGGGAGGTTTGGGCTGCAGGTAAGCTAGGTCATCAGCAGTGTGTTGTTCCTCAGGTGAAAGCCATCGTCAGCCTGCTGCAGACCTTCCACTGGAACTGGGTGGCATTTATCGGAGGGGACAACGACTACAGCCGCGACGCCCTGGGCGTGTTCCAGCAGGAGATCAGAGCAGCCAACATCTGCTTGGCCTATTACGACACGATAACGAGCGACCACGCCACGACGCCGGTCATCCTCAACATGCTGTCCCTGCTGAACATCAGGGTGGTGGTGGTGTTCGCCAACGTGGAGTTTGTGGTTCCTTTCCTCCAGATGGCGGCGGGCCGCGGCATGACCGGGACGGTGTGGATCGCCAGCGAGACCTGGTCCATGAACCGGGACCTGCTGCTGGAGCTGAGGGGGTCCAGGCCCGGCACGGTTCTGGGGGTCGCGCTGTGCGGCCGCGGGGAACTCGAGGGTCTGGAGGACTTCCTGCTCTCACGCCGGCGGGGATCGGCCTGCTCTCCGCGGGGGGCTGAGCTGAGCTGTGTCCAGGCGTGTCCCGACTGCGGGGAGGTCAAGGGTGAGACGCTGGCGAAACAGGACCCCAGCTTCAACTTCGCCGTCTACTCCGCCGTCCACGCCGTGGCCCACGCCCTGCACGCCGCTCTCAACTGCAGCCACGCCCGCTGCCCCAGCGACGCCGCCGCACAGCCCTCCATGGTAACACCGACCTCTAGGCCCTCTGACCCCTGACGTCTAACGCCTGATTCGAACCTACCGGTCAGCCTGTCTGTCTCTGGCTTCCTGTCTGCCTGCCTCTGTCTGTGTCTATCTGCCTGTCTGTCCGCCTGCGTCTGTCTTCCTGCCTCTCTGCCTGTCTGTCTGCCTGCATGTCTGTCAGCCTGTCTATTTTCTGCCTGTCTTTCTGTCATCCGTAGGTCACTGAGGCCTTGAAGCACGTGAGATTCCAATTGGACAACGTGACCGTCAAGTTCGACCAGTACGGAGATCCTCCCGCCTTGTATAACATCGTCTACTGGGATTGGATGTCTGGAGCACCGTGCATTCAGATAATTGGCTCCTACCTCACTGACCCAACGCCGCACTTCATCATCGATGCAGCTCCCATCACCTGGTTTGACGGTACCAAGACAGTAAGCAAATCAAATCAAACTTTATTTGTACAGCACATTTCATACAGAGGCAACACAATGCGCTTTACAGAGAGCAGCGAGGGGATAGACATGGATCCTACCCCTACATTTATCAGAAGCAACAAAAAAAAACAGTTCACCCAAGGGCCAAGAGGTTTACTGTATCCAGTCGTCACTCTAGGTGTGACTATGAACCTGCACGACCTTTCCCCCACACCAGCACTGTGACGCGCCTATTCATGCAACATTTACCAACATCACGACACTTCCTGAATTGCAGAAAGGACAGAGTTCAGTGTGTGTGTGTGTGTGTGTGTCTATGTGGTGTTCATACAACACACAATTTATCATTAACACGTTAAAGAGTGGAGCAGCAGAACTACAGCATACCTTGCTAGTTGGGCAGGCAGGAACAAGAGGAGGTGCACTGGGACACACAACCCCACATGGACCAAACTAAATAACCTTACATGTACCACCATACGTAACACGGAATAAGGTACAACCAAATATTTACAACAGCTACATGGCTGTAAGAAAAATACAAAATCATATTTTGGAATATGACTATTATTGGTATGACCATGTAGAGGTCTCCACTACACCTGACCCACTCGGCTGCTCCACCCTATGAACACGGTGTATAATCTAGTGTAACATCCCATTGCTACATCATGTGCAAGATTTTTTTTTTTCTTTCAGATTTTCAAATTTTGAGGCCACAATGTGCACCTCACCTTTTAATTTATGCAAAGTTGTCATGCTCGTGAACTAAAGCCCAGTCATCTCAATGCTGGGCAGTGCAAAACTCCCTAGCGTGCTACCATCCCTCCCTCCATCCCTCCCTCCCTCCAGGCTCCCATGCTGCAGTGTTCCAGGAAGTGTCTACCAGGCTCCAGGAAGGTACAGACTGGCTTCCACTCCTGCTGCTTCCAGTGTCAGGTCTGTCCCGATGGCACCTACGTCAACAGCACTGGTAGGCCTAATAAACACGAACAACTCCTACCCACTTACAACTAACTACTAAACAACTTCATCATTCATGTCCTCGTAGCCCTCCCCAACAAACCCAAACTACAGCTATGTTAACCTGTGGTATATGTGTGTGTGTGTGTGTGTGTCCAGAGGACCCCTTCCAGTGTGTGGCCTGCGAGGAGGATGAATGGGCGAGAAGCAACAGCACTTCCTGTACCAAGCGTTCCCAGACGTTCCTACGCTTCTCCGAGCCGCTGTCCGCCGCCCTCCTGTCATTCGCCGGCTCGGTCCTGCTCATCTCCGTGGCGATCGCGGCTCTGTTCCTGCGTCACGGCAGCAGCCCGGTGGTGCGGTCGGCCGGCGGCCGGATGTGCGTGTTCATGCTGGCGTGCCTGAGCCTGTCCTCCCTCAGCGTGGCGTTCCATGTGGGGCCGCCCTCCGCGGCGGTCTGCTCGCTCCGCTACCCGATCTTCGCCGTCTGCTACGGCGCCGTGCTCTCGTGCCTCGCCGTGCGCTCCTTTCAGATCGTCTGCATCTTCAAGATGGCCGCCAAGCTGCCACGAGCGCACGCCGCCTGGGTGCGCTACGGGGGGCAGTGGGTTGTCGTGACGACCTGCACCGCCACCCTCCTCCTCCTGTGTGTCCTCTGGGTGGCTGTCGGGGGTCCCCGCCCCATCCAAATAAACCAGGACAGTGAGGTGATGCTGGAATGCAGCTTTGGGACAGAGTCAGTGTTCTACCTGGTTGTCCTGGTGGTGGCGCTGCTGAGTGTAGCCTGCTTCCTGTTTGCCTACGTTGGGATTGACCTGCCGAAGAACTACAACGAGGGCCGGTCCATCACCTTCAGCCTGCTGCTCTTCTTCCTGGCCTGCACCGTGGTGCTGACCCTAAACCTGGCCGGCAGGGGCCGCTACCAGGGCATCAACGCCTGCTCCATCCTCATCAGCCTCTATGGCATCCTGGTGGGCTACTTCCTGCCCAAGTGTTACATCATCATCCTGCGACCTGAACGCAACACGGCCGCCTACTTCCAAAGCGCTATACAGAGCTACACCCTCCAGACAAGGTAGACTTTAGACCTACGCCCCACTGTCGCTATATAGTATAGATATATACTATATAGTATATGTATGCCCTCCCTTCTAGTGTAGCCCAATCATATTTCTAACTTAAATCTACACCCTCCAGACTACTAGACTAGCGTGGTACTGTGGTTCCTCTGTATAACCATAATATCATACCCTTTGTACAATAAAAACATTTTACCACTATAGATTTGTGAATCTTTCATTGTGACACCAATGGAGACATTCAAAGTGCAGAGAAATTACAAATGCAAATCTCAAGTAGAAACAGGCTCCCGAGGCAGTAACAGCAGGAAGGGGATTTATTAGACAAAATTACCAGTTCACACATCTGTATACAAAAATACACTTAATGTTGGATGTAGTATATCAAAATAGGACGAACATGGCGGGGGAATCACTAGTATTCTGAAGGCTGTTAGATGCTCTTAGAACATGTTTCGCTCACGGCCTGACGAAGCCAAACTCAGCCTGTGCTTGGGGTGAAAGGACCAAGGCTTAGTTAGCAGTAAGGTTCAACATGTCAGAACAGCAGGAAACAGATGGGAAGTACTGGGGAAATGTTTCCTACTACAGATGTCTGGTGTTCAGCTTCCTGTTGGGGTCACAGGGAGCCAGGCTTTAGGAGTTCTTCTGAGGGACCTTGATGGTCACCTGGAGGAGAGGAAATGGATGGTAAGGAAAGCGCCACACACACACACACGGCTCTACTCTGGTCACGCTAAACGTCAAAGGCTGTCAGCAAAAGTCAGACATTTGACATTGTCAAATTTAGCAAATTTGCTCGCCCAAAGTATATACGCTGGTCACTGGAGACGCATCCAGTGAAGGGGTGGAATAAATGGATAAAGTAGCACAGGTGTGCCTTTCTCAAGTGGATCAGGTGTGACAGTATAAAAATCTGCTAGGTGTGCAAATGACGGCGAAAAATGAGAGCGCAAATTACCGAGCCAAATAATTCCAAGATGTTTAAGTTGCTCGGGAGGAGTGGAGAGGTGCATCATGGCTGTCAGTACTTCATTTATAGGACTACAGACATTTGGTGGTATATGTTTATAGGACTACAGACATGAGGTGGTAAATGTTTATAGGACTACAGACATGTGGTGGTATGTTTGTTTTTTAGCCTATGCGAATGAAGTATCATCATGGAGCTATACAACAGTGAGGGCCAGCAAAGCCCACATGATCATCAAAGACTGCAGTCACCCAAACCATGGCCTGTTATCAGTGCTGTCATCTGACGAACGATATCGCAGCCTCAAGGCCCGGACCTGTAGACTAAGGGACTATTTTTTCCCCATCAGGCAACCAGAATCAACCAACCAACAATATACACTAACGGACTGCGGCCTGCCTGCACGTGTCACTCAGACTGTACACACACACACACACACACACATCTGCACCATACACTTAAGCACCCTACAGCTTTCTATTATGCCGTGTTTTTAGTACTATTACTAGCTATTATACTTCCTTACTGTCACCATCTTGTGTTGCCGCTACGAGGTTGAGGAGCCAGAACCCAAGAATTTTGTAACAAAGGAATCTGAATTGTCATTTTGAGTCGTTGGCTATTTATGTATCAGTTACAGGCTTCCATTTTTCGTTTAATACAAAACTCAAACGATCAGTGGGTAGGTTATAAGCCAACGTTTAGCTAACTGGACAACGTCTGCAAACGAGACCTGATGCAGAAAAGGTTTCTGAGGACTGTAGTCAATCCAAATATCACGATCGCACTCCATACTGATTCAATGAATGCTACCTGGGGAAAGAGAGGGTCATGTATGATGTAGTAAGCCATGACTTTAATGGATAACCGTCTCCTTGAGGTACACCCAAGTTGTGGGTAATCGTGCCACGTGAATCACAAGGGTTTCCACTTCATAAATGTACAGGCGGTTTGCAACGCGAATTACCCAGGCTCAGCACATGATTGATTAATATTTAAAAAGTTATCCTCACCTACTGTCTGCCAGAGTGAAGCTCTGGACAGGTGGCGTATAGGAGATAAGAGTTTGTCATTAAAGAGCTTATTACGCCTCTTTCCCCAAACGGCATAAATCACCCTCTTGAATTTTGAGACGTCTAGATTCATTATTGAACATTTTCATGAGTGAGTTGAATTTTGATGACAGCTCTTTTGCATGCTAGAAAGCTCATTTGGTATTTATCATAACAGCGCCCAATGCAAACGTTCCCAGGAAGGTTTTATTTAAATGTAGGCTATTCATTTATTTTCGCACACCCTCTGAACTGAGGGAACCGAACTGTTCCCTCCCTGCACCTCCTCCATGATGGCAAGAATGACATTTTGCCTCCTGTGACACTCCCACTAGCAGCCCCGCCTAGTTTGAGGCAAACAAAAATTCCTAAATGCCTATTGGTAGGGATGCACAATATATCGGCAATCATATCGGTATCGGCCGATGTTAGTCATTTTTTAATATATCGGTATCGGTCTGATGTGCAAAACAGGGCAGATGTGAACAACAGATCATTATTTCTGTCTAGCTGCTGTTGTGTTGTTGTTGAGAGGAAACAATGTGGTAAATCTATGATTTATCAGCTTTTCCAAATGTTTTGGAAATGGAGACAGTGTTTACATGTGTTTTTCAGTATGTATAAAATTTGATTATCATAGAAACTTGTTTTTATATAGAGCATATCGACAGAGGTTAATATCGGTTATCGGCCATAACAGCAATGTTAATATCTTATCGGTATCGGACAAGGTTTTCATATCGGTGCATCCCTACCTATTGGCTTAGCTTAGTTTTGCGTGACCGAATCAGAGCCCCAAGTGTAGGGGTCACGATGAGGGGTCATGTTACCGTTTTGACTTCGGTGTAGTTGTGCAGGCCGTACTCCCCCAGCTCACGACCGTTCCCTGACATCTTGTACCCTCCGAACGGCGCCTGAGCTCCAAATACATCATAGCAGTTGATCCTGAGAGAGAGAGAGAGAGAGAGAGAGAGAGAGAGAGAGAGACAGACAGACAGACGGACAGACGGACGGACGTCATTAGCAGGTCACATTTGGGCTTTACAGTAATGGTCCTCTTCAAGGACCAAAGACTGTGACATTACGAGGGCTGAGCTACCAGGCCGAGTGCCAGTGACGCCCTACCAGACTGTGCCGGCGCGGAGGCCGGCGGAGATGTAGTGGGCCTTGTCGATGTCCTTGGTGAAGACGGCGGCGGCCAAGCCATATTTGCTGTCGTTGGCACGATCCACCACCTCCTCCAGAGTCTTAAACTTCAGGATCTGCATCACAGGCCCAAAGATCTACAGCGCACACACACACGGGGGGGGGGGGACAGAAGAGGACATGACAGGAAAGAGGTCAGACATGTCACCATGTCATCAAGATAGTCACAGTACAAAACCCCCCTGATCCAGATGTCTCATTCTCTCCACTTGTTTTAATGGACATCCACAGCTGGACTGGCCCGACCTCGTCCCCACAGTGAGGGGGAGTCCTCTGTCCTCCACACCAGAGACACTCACAGCGGAGGAGGAGTGAGACGGCTCGGAGAGCCAGATGTGGCCCGGTTGCCGTAGAGCCCGGCATTAGAGGTGAAACTGGTGTAGGAGTCATAAATGTTTATTTCGTTTGTATGTTTTGTATGTTTATGTTTGTTTTGTTTGTTTATAAGCCTACATAGCTTCCTTTGCTTATTGTCTAATAATTGGTCTAATTAGTGTCCTTTAATTGTTGTGTGGGGGTGTGGTTTTACCTCCATGACTGTGGGGAGGGACTAGGACAGGTAGACAGAGAGAGGGGGTCAGTCGGCTCGGGATATTTTCTGTTGACCGTCACCGTTTTGTCCCGTTTTAGTTTGGTTTACTTTCATCACGTTATTGTTTGTTTTCTCATGAGATTGTATAAGTGACATTTAGTTTGTCTTTCGTTAAACAAACACCATCAACTTTATTTCTGCCTGGATATGGATCTTTGAACCAGTCATACACCAACGAGTCTACCTAAGCCTCTCAGCGACCCCTTTTGTTTGGTTAGAAGTCGCTACAACTGGACCGCCATACCTCCTCGCGGGCGATGGTCATGTTGTCCTGGACGTCTCCGAAAATGGTCGGCTGGATGAAGTAGCCGCGGTCTGCGGCCACGCCCCCTCCGCACATCAGCTTGGCGCCCTCCCTCTTGCCGCTGCTGATGTAGCCCAGAATCTTCTGGAACTGCTCCTCGTCCACCTGGGAAGGAAGTGCGTGTTTTGTCAAAGACAACAGATATGTCAAAGACAGAGAAAACGCAAGTGTCAAACATGTTGTTGTGTGCGTGCGTTTGTTGTGTGCGTGCGTTTGTTGTGTGCGCGCGTGCGTGCCAGACCTGGGGTCCCTGCTCGGTCTGCAGGTTGAAGGGGTCTCCCACCACGCGGCTCTTGGCGCGCTCCACGCTGCGCTCCATGAACTCGTCGTAGATGGAGTCCTGGACGTAGGTCCTGGAGCCGGCGCAGCAGCACTGGCCCTGGTTGAAGAACAGAGCGAAGTGGGACTGCTCCACAGCCTCCGCCACTGCAGGGACGCACACACACGCGCGCACACACGCACACACACGCACACACACGCACACACACGCACACACACACACATTATTATACACTGCTCCAAAAAATTAAGGGAACACTTAGGTTGCGTGTCCACCGACAAGTTGTATATTAGAGCTGGCGCTGTTTTCTCGTAGTTTACAATCAGTAATGAGCTCTAGGGCGCTATAGAGACGAGAGCTGTGTTCCAAGCACTTCTTAGCGCTATAGCGCCATGAGCTCTAAGCTTTTTTTGCAGTTGAAAAAAGTTGAATGTTTTGGGCTAGAGCGCAGGCTGTAAAAGGCTGTTCTGATGACGACAGTGGTCGGTTTTTGGCAAAACTGCAGAGACAGCAAACGTTAGCACTAGCTAACATTAGCTAGCTATCTTAACCAGGCTAGTTAATCTGCAGTCTGCAAAAACACGACACTCGTTGCTAACGTAGCTGTAAAACATCGGTAGCCTAGCCAGCTCTAAACTCCAGCTCTAGTGCGCTCTACGCAGCTGTAAGCTTAAGCTGTTCAGCTACATACAGCTCGTTGGTCGACACACAGTCTTAATCATCACATCCAGCCCTCAATGGGTTCATGATTTTGTTTTCCATTGACCATTCTTACATCATTTTGTTCTTGACGAATTACTCAATGTAATCAATAAAGACTTTCAACTTGAATATTTTGTTCACCGAGATCCGCAATGATGATTGATGATTTAAGTGTCTCCTTAATTTCTTTGAGCAGTGTACCATCTCACACAGACACAATACAGCATAGTGCAATACAACACACACACACACACACACACACACACACGGAAGCAGGAGTACTGACTGTTGGCATCAGACATGATGATGTTGGGGCTCTTCCCTCCCAGCTCCAGAGTCACCTTCTTCAGGTTGCTGGTTCCAGATGCTTGCTGGATCAGGTGGCCCACCTGACAGACGGACAGGAAATGGACAGACAGACATCAAATGGACAGGTGGAGGGATAGAGAAGAGAAAGAGGGAAAGAAGTAGAAAGACAGGTCAAGAAGAGCAGTGATTTAGCATTACCTGTCCTATTTCAGTGGATCCAGAGTGTGTGTGTGTCTGTGTGAGACGACTGAAGCTACCTCAGTGGAGTCAGAGAGTGAGTGAGTGAGTGAGTGAGTGAGTGAGTGAGTGAGTGAGTGAGTGAGAGCTGAGGGTACCTCAGTGGAGCCAGTGAAGGCCAGCTTGTCCACATCCATGTGACTTGCGATGGCCGCCCCTGCTGATGGACCCATACCTGGCAGGATGTTGACCACGCCCGCCGGGAAGCCCACCTGGAGATGCACATGTTGATACGACTGAATATTTGCCAAGGCTCTGTATATCTGTGTGCGTGTGTGTGGGAGAAAGTGTGTGTGTCGGACCGCTCACCTCCTTGATGAGGCTGGCTACATACAGGGCCGTGAGGGGCGTCTGCTCGGCAACCTTCATCACCACGGTGTTGCCTGTTGCTAGGGCGGGGCCAAGCTTCCAGGCCTGCATCAGCAGAGGGAAGTTCCACTGGAGGGGCGGGTTCCACAGGGAGGGGAGAGGGTGAGACAGGGAGGGGAGAGGGTGAGACAGGGAGGGGGCGTGGGCGGAGGCACAGAGAGGAGTGGGACACGTGATAATAATAACAATAAACATTATTTGTGTAGCACCTTGCATATAAATAGCTCAGCGCAGCTCTTTTCTCTGCTTTACAACAGAGAAATGTACAGTACATGCATGGAGTGCTTCACATAAGAATAGACATAAAATAAACAAAATGCAGGAAAATAAGATGGAAGATAAAACAATAAACATAATAAAAGAAAGATATGAAATCAAGTAAAATACAGTGTGAAAATTACAATTCAAGTATCAAGTGCAAAAGGAGCTAGTTAAAAACTAAAGTGAAGAGATACATTTTTAGCTTTCTTTTAAAACCATTTAGCGAGCTGGATTCCCTGATACAGTAAGTATTGTGTTTCATAACTTTGGGCCATAATTGACAAAGGTTGCACTCCTGATCTTCAGACTGTTGCTGGGAACTTCTAGTAAACCAGCAGTGGATGATCGCAGTGTTCTTGAAGGCACGTAGTTGACAAGGGAGTTAGCAATGTAGCTTGCTCCTCGCCCATTAAGGGCTTTGTATACAAGGAGGACATAAAAATGAACTCTAAATGAACTCTAAATACAATACAATAATCGGGTTGGCTTGAAATAAAAACATGAATTTTTCTGCATTATGTTTGATTTATAAATGGCCGTACTTTAAAGTTTATAAGATGGAAAAATGTGGTTGTCGTCACCTTGTTAATAGATAGAGAGCATTGGACTCCCACCCAGGAGACCGGGGTTCCTGATGGGGATGACTTTATGTTATCATCAGCGTAACTGCTTTAGCCACTGACCGCTACCATTAATGTTATGGACGCTGCTGCTAGTTGTTGTGAGCCCATGAGCTAACTGGCTATCCCGCTCTTATTGTGCAGGATTAGCATTGGAAGCATTGGAACTGATGTGTCCAGGTGACAAAACCCATCTTTATTTATCAGACATTATTTCATGTCATTTCAATTCACAGCTATTTCAGTGGCATGACTAGCTTCCGTCCTACCAGTCCTGAACAGAAACAAGCCAGCCACGCACATAAGCCAGGCTGGACCTGGCCTGGTTTTTACAGGGTTTGTAGTCTGTTTATATCAGACGTAATACTGGCTCCAATTTATGTTATTTTATTATTGAAGAACTACAGTTCTTCACATGTTGGTGCGGAGGAGGAGGGGGGCAGTGTTGATTTACTGGTCTATAGCAGAGAATAATACTCTCAAGTTTCCAGCATTCTCTGTAATAATCTTGGAAAAGTAATCCTTTCCTGCAAGGTGTGTTGCTTTGTTGCAGGCAGCCATGGCTTTGTATATATTACAGTGAACTGTAAGCCTAGTTTTCCTACATTTTCTTTCAGATGCTATTATTCAACCATGGGTAGATTCAGTCAGCTGACCTCTTATTAACCTTTAGTGGAGCAACGGTACCTAAAGCAGTTGACAAGGTACTGTGAAATTTAAAGAGCATTCATAGCGGCATGGCTCAAATAATCTCATAATATTGGCGAACTGTGCTTCCACCTTGTAGTCTAGGAATGTCTTTGGATGATAATCAGTCGAATCCAACCAACCCCCCCCCCCCCACAAACCCCTATGTGGTCTGTGATTGATGGTTGAAGCCAAAAAGGAGAAGCTGTTTGGGTGAGGGGGGCAAAGGTGTGTAAACAGGTGCCTGTCTGCCTGTACACCAGCACATCCATGCATTTGTGCACGTAAACAAACAAGCTCATCACACACCGATCCACTCTCCATCTATTTATACACACCACAGCCTTGCCTGCTGGGTGTGCCCGGTTTCCAAAGTAGGCTAGTTTGGAGGGTTATGTATCCTTATATGACCCTGCGTCTGTCCTTCCTTCTCCCTCTCCCAGCCCTCTCTCTGTCCCCTCCCCCTCCCAGAGGGTGGGCCCAGAGCCAGGCCCCTCATTCCAGCTGCAGTTCATAGCCATGTGGTGTTGCCAAAAGGACTCACTACTGAACAGAGTTGACTGTTATTAGATGAGCACAACTAATGATATTCCCACTATTTCTTTATTATTATTATTATTATTAATATTATCATCATCATCATCAAATTTTGGGCCCTTAACTACTTCATACTTTGTGCAAGAAACTTCATTCGAATAGTTCATGATGTTTAGCTGATTAGGGGATCCATTCAGATTTTAAATAATTTATTGTTTTTGTTTTGTAATTTAAGTTTTTAGTAGTTTTTGTATCATTGACATTGCTTCAGTAGCTTGGTGATTTGAAAATATTCACACATTTTGTAAACTGCTGGCACTCCTACAATTTTAACAGCTTATATAATACACAGAAAAGTTGACACAATTGTGCTGATTGTAATGGTAATGGTCATAATTACAATGTAATTACCTAAGCTGTGCAATTTATAGTTTGAGTTATGACCATATTATATCTCTAAATGTTCAGCTGGTTCCCAGGATTCCCATGATGTAAATATCTAAGCTAAGCTTATACTTTTTGAGATGGAGCCATAGGTAGTTGCCAGCTGCAGCAACTACAGTAACTCACTTCACATTTTCTCCAGGAAATGTACTTTCTAGTTCTGTATGTGAGAGGTAGAGAAAATGATATGTATATCATACTGCATATTCAGATGTACATTGTATGTAATATGTTATGTACTAAATATGCCCTACAATGTACTAAATATGCCCTTACCCCGCCCCCCCACTCCTCCTCTCTCTCCTGACCCCGCCCCTCCTCTCTCTCCTGACTCCCCCCAACTCACCGGGATGATTTGTCCACACACTCCGATTGGTTCGTGACGCGTATAGCAGAAGAAGTCTCCATCAATAGGAATGGTCTTTCCCTCCCACTTGTCTGCCCAGCCAGCATAGTACCTGGTTACACACACACACACACACAATTAAACCACGCATCAAGACTCCGAGTTCTCTAGCACCTGCACCTTCCTGACGCAGGAAAGCTTATGTGGGAGGTAAACAGCACTGCTGGAAGATGACTGAACTTGTTTCCTGGACAAGGACTAACATACTGTAATAAGAAGCTTTGGTACTTTAATGCATCAATGACATTCTTCTATTCCCTCTCTCTCTCTCTCTCTCTCTCTCTCTCTCTCTCTCTCTCTCTCTCTCTCTCTCTCTCTCTCTCTCTCTCTCTCTCTCTCTCCTCTCTCTCTCTCTCTCTCTCTCTCTCTCTCTCTCTCTCTCTCTCTCTCTCTCTCTCTCTCTCTCTCTCTCTCTCTCTCTCTCTCTCTCTCTCTCTCTCTCTCTCTCTCTCTCTCTCTCTCTCTCTCTCTCTCTCTCTCTCTCTCTCTCTCTCTCGACTGACCTCAGGCATTTGACCACCATTGGCACGTCAACGCTGTATGAGACGGCATACGGCTTCCCGTTGTCCAGCGTCTCCAATTCCTATGACAACACAAAACACAGTCAAGTCATGGTGGTGATGCAAGAACTCCAGCCAATCAGGACATTCCCAGCAGTAAGAATTGCACAACAGTTACTGGAGGGCATGAATACAGTTCCTCTGGGTCAAAAACCAACTACTGTATATAACCACTATCGCTCTTATCTCTACTAGGCCACTCTAAAGACTGCCCACCAAGACTGGCAGAGTGACTATCAACACGCAAAGAGCAATGACAAACATCCAGTTGGACCACATTATGATCATGAGGTGTAGCTACAGTACTGTTAGTATTCCATCTCCATTGTTTTAACAGCAGCTCTGCAGTGTAAGCAGATCACATGACCAGGGCTTTAAAAGACTGTGACCGCACAGGTCAGTAGCTGCACACACCCTCTGACTCAGCAAAAGTAATACACACACACACACACACACACCTCTCTACTCCAACTGATAAGATAAGAGTGAAGTGTGTAGTATCCTGATCACCAAGGAATTTGTTTTTCGATCAAATTTAATCCCTAGCTAAAGAAATCAGACAAAGTACAGTAGACATTGTTCTGGTATCTTCTCATCTTTTGTTTCAACAACACCATGTGCCAGTGCCTCGATGACCCAGAGAGTGGTGTGGAGGAGGACACGGCGTGTTTGTGTGATGGCGGACGAGGCAGCCTCACCGCTAGGTAGGCGGAGTCCCTCTCGATGGCGTCTGCCAGGCGGCTCAGCAACAGTCCTCGGTCCGACGCATCCATCCGTCTCCATGGAGACCCAAATGTGAATGCGTCCCTGGCAGCCTTCACAGCCTTGTCCACGTCCGCCTGGAGGGGAGGGAGGAGGACAGGAGAAGAGAAGAGCTTACTAGGGGGCCCAAGCCTAGTCAGAGACCAGCAGGCCTCTAGTCTCCAGCACCAGTCAGAGACCAGCAGGCCTCTAGTCTCCAGCACCAGTCCCAGCCTCCAGTCTCACCTTGTCAGCCTCAGCCACCTGGCAGATGACCTCCCCTGTGGAAGGATTGATGGTCGGGAAGGCCCGCCCACTCACAGCGTCCTGCCATTCGTTGTTGATGAAGAGCTGCAGGCAGAGAGTAGATCTGATTGGCTAGTTGTATCGTCATCATCACAGACTTGATCAAGACTCGATCTCGCCATGTTCCAACAATAGGATCAAAGTCGTATGTAGAACAGGCTATTCAATCTCAATAAACAAGCTAAAAGGTTTTACACACCGAGGGCGTCACGAATAAACGACACAAAATTTTGAATAAAAAAATAAAGATCCCAATGAGTCTGGTTTACTTAGCCTGGGGCCTATTTGCTTTGCAGGTGTGGTTTCCATGCGGATACTGGCCTAGGCCTACCCATAAATCTACGATGCGATGCGGCCAGAACTTCTGGAATAGGCTACTTCGTTTGGTATGTCCAAGTTTTATTCTAATTTGTAGCGACTGGCGAGACTAGGCAGCTCGATTCGGCATTTGTGTGACAGGATCCCAGCAGGCTCTAAACCGGAAACCAAGCAAACAGAAACAGGGCTCTCCCCCGAGGAGGCTAGGTTGACCTGGCTGCCAGAGAAGAGTGAGCCATTACAAGTGGTCAAGCAGGCTGCTTGCCATTGACAGGTCGCCCAACTCTCCAATCCAACAATGCATCTGCTGTAGGCTACCTATCAGAAATATTTTAGTTTGTCTAAAGTTACGTAAGTGGAGTGGAGATAACGCAGTTCACATGCATGTAATTAACACAATCAAATTAGACGCATAGTGTGGAATGTGTCGTCAACAAGTGCGCACAGCCAATTCGATTCGTAAGACAGAATGAGAATCTCTGACCAATTGTTCTACGTATGATGTCAGGCTATTGCAGGATAACAACTTGCATGCAGCATCATTTGCATGCTGTTGCTACTATGCACTGACATGCACCAACTAACATGCGAGTTTGACGCTGCTACGTACCTTATTGTAAATCACTTCTGGCTGGGCGTTCGGAGCTGGGATGGCGGCTGCCGAGTACTGACAAGACGACAACGCAGAGATCCTGGGCACAGTTCGTGATAACACACTTCGGAGCATCGTTGTTGTGGTTCTGCGTCAGAAGCGTGTCAACCTGAAGATCAAGGTGAAGAGACGACGGGGTGGACAGTCTTTCTCAAGCCCTGCCTTTAAAGTCCGTGGCCAGTGAAGTACCCGCCCACGGGAGCATGCGCAGTACATACTGCCGCTCACGATAACAAAATGAAGTTCACACATCAAGCCCTCCAATCACCCCAAGGCAAGGCAAGGCAAGGCAAGGCAAGGCAAGGCAAGGCAAGGCAAGGCAAGGCAAGGCAAGGCAAGGCAAGGCAAGGCAAGGCAAGGCAAGTTTAGTTATACAGCACATTTCAGCCACAGGGCAATTCAAGGTGCTTTACATGAGACATTAAAAGCATTAAAACAAAAAGCAAGACATTATAGACATTTAAAACAAAAGGCAGGACAAATTAAAAGCATTAAAACAAAAAGCAAGTCATTATAGACATTTAAACAAAAAGCAGGACAAATAGAATACAGGAATAAAAGTTACAGTGCAGTATACTGATAAACATAGCTCCTCTTAGAAAGCAGTGGCAAAAAGACGTCTTGTTACAGCCCCCAATCCCCCCAAAGATAGACACATTCCAGTCAATATAGATTTATAGAACAACAAATAGCAACAGGGCAGAAATTGGGGCATAAGAGCATAATCTTGATCATTTTACAGAAAAACAAGGAAGGACATGGAACTGCACACAACTGCACAACCGGATTTCCTGTTTCAAAACCTGCAGTTACTGTACAACAAGTGACAGTGTTGAACTTCAGACTGTCAAATAGCTAAGTGTTTGCCTTGGCTCAAGCGGCAGGTTGCCAGGCCAATTAATACTGATAGTGCAGACTGATTAAACAGGTATGTTCACGTGACATCGTGCTCTATCAGCCTCCAGTCTGCTTGAAATGATCTGCCATAGATGTATAATCTCTCTCTATCACACATACACACGCGATCGAATAAATCGGCTGATTCATGCTGTATCATGGCGGCATAGGCGATTTTACCCTCTGAGAGAAGGGGGGGCAACATTTTGACGTGAGAAAAAAAAACAACCTGTTCTGCCGTCCCGTCTCTAGTTTAAGTAATAAATACACTTTTAAAATTAATGATGATCTAACACAAACTGGTACAAACCACAATTATGTATTTAATAATTGTGTTAATTAGTAAAAAAAAAAAAATTTTTTTTTTTTTTTTTTTTTTTTTTTTTAAAGAATCTGAGCAGAGTTGGGCTGTCCAATGAGGGGGGGCACTAGCCCCCCCTGCCCCCCCTATAAAATCGCCAATGCTCTCAGATGCTCAAAGAAAGGCTAGCCTCATTCTATAGACTGAAATAAGGTATCACTCCTCTACCACAGTTTACTAATCTCTGCACTACTACCCCAATTCCAAGGCAGAAACCCTGGATAGAGTGGCTGGGTGAATGTGGTCTGGACTCTGTGGAGGAGGGTCAGTGTGTCAGAGACATTGAAGGACAGAGAACCTGCCTTGTGATCCAGATACACTCCTATTTTAGAGGATCGAGTGCCTGATACTTTAGTCTCAACTTTATCATGGTAGAAACTGTAACCGTCACCAGAGCACCGCAACATCCAAGACTTGTTATTTCCACCAAAATAGGTTTTGTCTTTTCTATTGATGATTTTATACGAGACTGCAATGTCAACAGTGTGACCACTCCATTCCACCTCCCAGTAACAGCGTCCAGACAGACCCTCTCTGCACAGAACCTGGGTGTAGCCAGGTTTAACTGATTCCGATCTCGCGCAATGCCTCGATCTCGCGGTAGGTGACGTCTGTGGATTCCGGCTCAGCTTCCTTTCCTTTGACAAGACAAAGCAGGCTAGTAAAGATCACACTCAAAGAGCTCGACTGTACCGTTAACATTTGGTCAGAGATGGAGGTGGAGGTCTGGTCAGAGGTGGAGGTGGAGGTCTGGTCAGAGGTGGAGCGCTGGTCAGAGGTGGAGCGCTGGTCAGAGGTGGAGGTGGAGGTCTGGTCAGAGGTGGAGGTGGAGGTCTGGTCAGAGGTGGAGGTCTGGTCAGAGGTGGAGGTGGAGGTCTGGTCAGAGGTGGAGCGCTGGTCAGAGGTGGAGGTCTGGTCAGAGGTGGAGCGCAGAGGTGGAGGTGGAGCGCTGGTCAGAGGTGGAGGTGGAGGTCTGGTGGAGGTGGAGGTCAGAGGCTGCCCAGCCCCTAAGTCTGAAGTGCTAACAGTAACTATAGTAACAATACTCCTATATGCTAACATGGATATCTTAATAACACTATAGCTTACAATGAGAATCAGAATCAGTTTTTATGATTAAAATCAGTTTTTATTTATTTTTAAATTTGAGGTGGAGGTGGAGGTCTGGTCAGAGGTGGAGGTGGTGGTCTGGTCAGAGGTGGAGGTCTGGTCAGAGGTGGAGGTCTGGTCAGAGGTGGAGGGCTGAGGTGGAGGTCTGGTCAGGTGGAGGTCTGGTCAGGTGGAGGTCTGGTCAGAGGTGGAGCGCTGGTCAGAGGTGGAGGTCTGGTCAGAGGTGGAGGTCTGGTCAGAGGTGGAGGTCTGGTCAGAGGTGGAGGGCTGAGGGGGAGGTCTGGTCAGAGGTGGAGGTCTGGTCAGAGGTGGAGGGCTGGTCAGAGGTGGAGCGCTGGTCAGAGGTGGAGGTCTGGTCAGAGGTGGAGCACTGGTCAGAGGTGGAGGTCTGGTCAGAGGTGGAGCACTGGTCAGAGGTGGAGGTCTGGTCTCCAGCTGAGGCTGCCCAGCCCCTAAGTCTGAAGTGCTAACAGTAACTATAGTAACAGTACTCCTATATGCTAACATGGATATCTTAATAACAACACTATAGCTTACAATGAGAATCAGAATCAGTTTTTATGATTAAAATCGTTTTTTATTTATTTTTTAATTTGCCACCACCACCGCCTCCTCCTCCGAGCCAGGGAAGAGGAGAGAGAGAGAAGAGGATATCTCCCTCTCTCTTCCTGACTCTCTCTCAGTGGTCCAGAGAGAGAGAGAGAGGAGAAGGAGATACCACCTTGACATCTCCCCTCCCCCCCTCTCTGGCTCACTGAGAGAGACTCAGCGAAAGAGAGGAGGACTCTCTCACTGAATCTCTCTCAGTGAGACAGAGAAGGGGGGGGGGGGAGATGTCGAGATGATACCTCCTTCTCCTCTCTCTCCCTCTCTAGCCCACGAGAGAGAGTCAGGGAAAGAGAGGAAGACGTCCCCCTCTCTCTCTCTCTGGCTGCTCCTCCTCTGTCGCTCTCTGGCTGCTCCTCCTCTGTCGCTCTCTGGCTGCTCCTCCTCTGTCGCTCTCTGGCTGCTCTTCCTCTGTCGCTCTCTGGCTGCTCTTCCTCTGTCGCTCTCTGGCTTTTATACCCCTCCTGGCCCACGTCACAAGGGCGCTCTGTGACGTCACGGTTTGCGAGGCTCTTTTGACAAAACTACTTTCTAAAATCACTGTAAATCACTTGATTGGCACTTTCAGACAGGTGTGATGAAGGTGCTATTGCAAATTAAACCATGATCGGAACAACAAGACTGAGCTGGGGAGCCCACCCACGCGCACAGCGGCATATCTCAATAAAGGTTTTGTTGCCTAAATTAGCTGTCTTATTCTAGCAGCCGAGCAGCGTTCCGTTCAACGGACCTGCAAACTTGTCACCTTTTGGCTACAGTCACCTTTTTTATGTTAACCATGGTAGTTTCAGTGAATCTAGAGGGTTTTAGTTTTGTATGTCGTCACCTTTTTCACTACTCCAGGTCTGGTTCATAACAACGCAGGCGCCTTCACGAGTATCCTGGATTTGGCGTTAATAGTAGGCTATAATAATATTCTCTCGTTCAAAATAAAGCAACTGCCAAAAGTTAAAAAGTCTTTATTGAGATATGCCGCTAGGGCGTGGGTATAGGCTCCCCAGAACTCCTGCCCTTTTCTTTTTTAAATAATATTCTCTATTCAATAATCTAATTCTGTCAAAATGTTCCAATACAGTCCTTATTATCAATTTGTTTTAAGTCCTTCATCCATTCCCGCACGTTATAGCTCCCATATTATGACGAGACTTGAATATGACACTTAAGAATGGGTTTATGTCAACAATCCTTACGCAGAAGTTCTTGTTTGTGATATTCGGGTGTGTAGATGTTTTTATGAATACGCCAACGAATACAAATAGCCTAGGCTATGTTACAGTTTAATCGTTCTGAAATCGGAATCGGAATTAGTCTGTTCGTGTGAGTCAATGATCAAAAATCAAAACAGGAATTGGATATGGAGTTTGGATTACTGGAAAGGAACTTTACGTTTGAAAGATCCGTGGTGAACCGAGTAATACGGCAGCAAGTTAGATTATTGATTTGCCGAATCATCATGTTTGTAGCTATAATTATCGAATCACATGAAACCCGTCCATGGACCCCATACAAGACCTCGATACAGCCACTGATATAGCTGGATTATAGTAGCCATGACGCACGGGGCCTTGGATATGAGGGATTTGGCACAGATGTTCTAATATGTGCTTAACTACCCCGCAACATCCATTAGAACACGCAGCTTCTATAGGCCTACAGAATGTTTTGAGAAAGTATGTGAAATGCATGATATCCCGGAAAATACACAAATTGGCTGCTGTAAAGAACCCTGATGAGATGAGGAGGGAGGGAGTGAGGGAGGGAGAGAAGTATAGAGGGAGGAGAAGGATGGAGAAGAGGAGGGGGGGGTGAAGGGGGAAAAGAGCTAATTAATTAACAAATATCCCAAATGTCCATGCAGTATAAATAATGATCCATGCATTTCATTTTCTTGTGTTTATTTTACTGTTTAGGTAAATAACAACCACTTAAGATGTAAAAGTAGGTGAGAGAAAACCACTAACCGATCACTTAAACAACAGCAGTCATAAACACTTCCATCTCAATAGTGAGTAACATAAATGTCACCAAACATTTGAATATATAACAAGTAACTATTTCCTCAGCAGCATGTCGGGAGTTTGGCAGTGATTCTATAGTCCAGTAGAGTCATCATGTTTATATAGGTTTATTAAGCAGCATTTAGACTATCCTGTGCTAAACTAGACTCTCAGACATAGGTGATTTTACCCTCTGAGAGTAGGGGGGGCAACATTTTGACGTGAGAAAAAAAACAACCTGTTCTGCCGTCTTGTCCCATCTATTTACAAAGAATACCAGTTGTGAACAGTATGCTAATGAGAAATCCGTATGACAATTCAATATGCACAACGCATCAAACTTCATCTAGACACCACGAGCATGTCAATATGACTTTATGACCGAGCACTAGGCCATACCCAACATCACAACATCAAACTGCAACTGCCTGCTGGTGCTAGCTTCCTCGCCCAAGGTGATGTTGCTAGTGCTAGTGCTAGTGCTAGTGCTAGTGCTAGTGCTAGTGCTAGTGCTAGTGCTAGTGCTAGTGCTAGTGCTAGTGCTAGTGCTAGTGCTAGTGCTAGTGCTAGTGCTAGTGCTAGTGCTAGTGCTAGTGCTAGTGCTAGCTCCGATAGCCTCTGGAGCACTTCTGCATTCGATTGCACCTGCTGCGCTGTCATTTCGAGTGGAAGCTTCTTCATTAGCATTGCCAGATTTTATTTTATTTTATGAAGAAGTGGTAAATTGTTTTTATAGCTCTTTTTGCCATTATGAGCAGGTTGGCTAGTTGTAGCTTGTTGAGCACTGAGCAGTACATCTCATTTTTTTCGACGGACGAGTTGTGCCATTAGTGGATTATGAATATATATATATTTTTAAAGGTAGCATAGTTTAAGTAATAAATACACTTTTAAAATTAATGATGATCTAACACAAACTGGTACAAACCACAATTATGTATTTAATAATTGTGTTAATTAGTAAAAAAAAAAAGAATTTTTTTTTTTTTTTTTTTTTTTTTTTTTAAGAATCTGAGCAGAGTTGGGCTGTCCAATCAGGGGGGGCACTTGCCCCCCCTGCCCCCCCTATAAAATCGCCAATGCATGGCGGTATAATATAAACGTGCTTTATCGGGAGGTTAGAATCAGAGATAACCACGCCCCATTCATTTGAATATAAGGATTGGAAATGTGACATTGCGTTATGAAATGTAGCATTATGAAATAAAAGTGCCCTGAAATAAATAAACAAACATGGTATTATGAAAAACGTCATTTTGAAATAAAAACCAATGTATTTATTTATTGACTCATTTATATATTTATATTTACATGTATTTATATATGTATTACCTAATTTATTTATTTCAGGATTTATTTCACAGCCATATTCATTTCATAGCCCATATTTATTTATTTATGTATTTAATTAATTTTGGCACATCAATCAATCTCTGTCTACCGGCTAAGAACATTTATAAAGCAATACATTACTTTAAATTACATTTCAGAGTGAGAGAGGCTAAAAGCATCATAGGAGAGAGAACATTCTACGGACATGCTACGACATCCACAGCAGACACGGGGGTATCTATCAGACTCCGGGAGGTCTGCTGGTGACAGTGGGGCATCCACTGGACCTGGTTAGAAGATAGGAGGGAGAGAGAGAGGCACTAGGGAGAGGGAAGGCAGAACAGGGTTAGTAGCACATAGAGCCATACAGACCACACAGATATTGAAACAGGCAACCTGGGGCAAGCTCCTGGAATATTTGTCTAATGGCTAAGAACATTTAAAGAACAATAAATTACATTAAATTAAATTTTCAGAGCAAGAAAGGCTAAGAGCATCAGGTCCAGGCCTAAGCCGGATGTGGACTGATGTGTGTCTGTGTGTACGTGTGTGTGTGTACTAAATACTACGATATCCACAGCTCCACAGCTGACACTGGACCTGGTTAGAGAATAGGAGGGAGAGAGAGAGGCACTAGGAGAGGCAGATAACGGTTAGTAGCACACTGAGTCATTGAAGCAACACAGCTGTCAGAACAGAACAAGCCTGTTTCAGGATAACCAGCTTCTGTACACTACTTGATATACATACATTGCATAGCAGGATAAATACCAATGTATACAGAGGATTCACAGGTAGGTTTGAGGCTGCCTTTCTGTGTCTCAAGGTCCTAGCTAGTGATTGTAGGCTAGGTCGAAAAGGTACGTCTTGAGGTCTCGCTTGAAGACCTCCGTTGTTTCGGCCCTTCTTAGGCACTCCGGTAGGGTGTTCCAGAGGTTGGGGGCATAGAAACTAAAAGCTGCCTCTCCGTGTTTCTTGGTCCTGGCTTTTGGAACTGTTAAAAGTTCAGTACCTGAGGATCTGAGTGGTCTGTTGGGCATGTATTTCACAAGCATGTCGGAAATATATTCTGGTGAGTGACTGTGGAGAGATTTATAGACTAGTAATAGTATTTTAAAGTCTATTCTAGAGTTGACTGGTAACAAGTGTAGTGATTATAAGGCTGGTGTGATGTGTGCCCTTCGTCTAGTCTTAGTGAGGACTCGTGCTGCAGCATTCTGTATCATTTGTAGCTTAGAGATTGCTTTCTTTGGTAGGCCTGATAGTAGAGCATTGCAGTAGTCCAGCCTGCTTGTGATGAAAGCATGCATTAATCTTTCGGTGTCAGCCTGAGAGAGAAAGGGTTGTACCGTGGCAATGTTCCTTAGGTGGTAAAAGGATGTCTTTGTAATATTCTTGATGTGGTTTTCGAAATTAAGATCTGAGTCAAGTATGACACCTAGGTTTTTAGCCTGGCAATTGGTGTCAATTTCCAGAGTTTTTAGGTGTGCAGCTAGTTTCTCTCTGTCAGCTTTTTCTCCAATGATCAGTACTTCTGTTTTGTCCTGGTTTAGTTGGAGGAAATTATGTGACATCCATACATTTATATCTGTAATACACTTGACAAGGCAGTCAACCAAGCTGTAGTTACTGTGTGTTACGGAAATATAGAGTTGGGTATCATCTGCGTAGCTATGGTAGCTAATGTTGTGCCTCCTGATGACACTGCCAAGGGGCAGCATGTACAGGCTGAAGAGTAGAGGTCCTAGGATCGATCCTTGGGGCACCCCACAGGTCATAGGGATCTTTCCTGAGCTATATTCACCGAGGGCAACGAAGAAATCATGACCGGTTAGATAGGTCTTAAGCCAATTTAGGACTGGACCAGAGAGGCCAACCCACTTTTCCAGTCTTTTGATGAGGATTGCATGATCTATAGTATCAAAGGCTGCACTCAGGTCCAGGAGGACGAGAACCTGAGATACCACATTTGGTATTCCATATTTATGTGCATATTTAGTTGTATAAATACGACCTCAAATCATCACTATGAATTCTGTGACAGGTCACCCTGAAAATGTTGCTTGATGATGTCGAATCACTGTATGATAATTCCATTCATAATGTCCATAACCGCTACTGTTCATAGAATGGCGTTAATAGATCCCCTTCCCCTAAAATTAACAGTAGTCCACTGATTGTCAATCAGTTGAAATTGCAAATGTGAGTGGTCAGAAACCAATGTTTTACATTATTTCAGTTGACTTGAGCCTATGATATTGTTTGTGCTTATTCCTACATTACGCACTGTACTGAATTGTACTGAATGTGGTAGTGTGCTTAATGCCGTTTATAGTTTTTCGTTTCTTTTTTATCTGTGTGTATATACAGGTGGGCTACTGCATATACTCGTGTCTATATTGATGAATTTGTGGTGTATGGATTTGTCTTGCATACACATGTATTTCGTTGTGCATACATGCAGGGTGAATTGTATGCATGCCTTTGTAAATGTACATTTGTTCTTAGGTTGTGTGGTATGCTTTGATTCTGTGCTTTCTATCTTGTACAGCACTTTGTGGCTCCTTTTTCTTTTAAAAATCTTTTTATTGAGTTTCAACATTGCAAGTCAGCAATAATAACAGGAAAACACAAAATACAATCAAAATTGAACCCCACAGGGAGCTAGGTACGGCCAGGTACATGTCAAGTAGAAATCAAACAAGGATAAAGGTAAATGGCCAATTTAAAGGCAATACAGTTAGAGAACAAAACAAAACAAAAACAAAGATGGATATAGTTGTTGCCATTCAACTATGTAGCTCCCTATCCCACCCCACCCCCACCCTCAAACCCCAGGGTCATCTGAAGTGCAGGACACAAAAGTCAAAGGCACATTTATCTGGTTTAAACAGTGAGGAAAACACAGAGCAGGTAGACATTATGTAAATAAATAAATAACGTAAAATTAGACTACATGTAGGCTCATGCGACAAAAGCGGCATAGTTGGCAACTAAAAAGTTATGTTTGCGTATTGTGGAAATGTGTCAAAAAGGGACCCCATGTCTTAAAAAATCTATTTTCAGAACCTCCAATTGAAAAACGCAACATCTCAAGTTTAAGGCAAGACATTATATCTTGCAGCCACCGGCTGAGCGTGGGCGGTGCGGCTTCCTTCCATGTGAGCAAAACTGCTCGCCTGGCAAGTAATAGAGCAAAGGCAACCATGCGACGCTCATAGTGTGTTGTGGCTCCTTTTTGAATGACAGTTTCAAAATGATGGCTTGATGACGGCTTGATGGATGACAGTTGCTTGCCTATTTTATTTATTTGCTTTGATTTATCCTTATACAATAAAGGGCCATGCATGTTCGGATAAAAACATCTGCTAAATGACTGTAATGTGATGTGATGTAATGTTACTCTTCCATGTGTATTTTTTATTTTATTTTAGATATGTTTTGAGCCTTTTTGCTTTATTATATAGGTGTACAGTGTAGACTGACAGGAAGTGTGTCAGAGAGAGAGGGGAGGACATGCAGCTCAGGGCCCAGGCCGGATTCGAACCTGGGCCGCTGCGATAAGGACTAGCCTTCACGTGGTACACGCCTTAACCAATGAGCCACTGGGGCGCCCCCTTCCATGTGTATTTTATTTGCCATTGGTGGCACACAATCTGGGACCCGCCTGTCAGACCCGCCTGTCTTAAGCTGATGCACGGTGGAACTGTTTGCTGAACAATATGAACAGCTTAGTGAACACAATTATAACAGTGACAATGGCTATCACATGTGGAATCTAATACAATTCATGAATATAGGCTGCATTAATGTAAAATAATGGTCACAATGTTTAAATAATGACAGTAGGCCTACTTCACTGGATGACAATGTGTAATGAGCAGTGGAGAACTGTAATGAACACATTGGTTTCTGAGATATGGGATACGATTGATAAACCCTGACTCTTAGCCTGGTCTGGAGCAGGCTAACTCCACAGGATAAATCTCCATGGTGACATACCATAACTTCAGCCAGGATGACGGGGAAATCCCGGATTAATCCCATATCCAGGTTTTGTGCAACAGGCCCCAGGGGAGTTCACACCAGTGCAGCAGGCTTACTAAATCACCTTCACCTCAACACCTAGGAATTTTTAGTTTAGCAAACTATCTAAAACAAACGTGGAACAGAAAATAACACATTTCTCTATTATTGTACTAGCAG
Source organism: Borostomias antarcticus (assembly GCF_949987555.1). Classification (NCBI taxonomy): domain Eukaryota; kingdom Metazoa; phylum Chordata; class Actinopteri; order Stomiiformes; family Stomiidae; genus Borostomias; species Borostomias antarcticus. Next base: position 24,701,416 of record NC_140243.1, read on the forward strand.
GGCACAATCAGATAATGCCTGGCCCAGGTGATGGCTGGTCCAAGGCTAACGAGCCAGGACAAACGAAATGACCAAGGATGAGTTGGAGGACCGTCTGTCTGTCAGTCTCCTTCTCTGTCGCCACCAACACCATCATAATCATCATTATAATGAAGGGGAGCTTCCTTTTTTTTATGATTAATAATTTTGTATTATTTCTTAACCAACATACAAAATATAACATCCATGTATACATATAACCCCCCCCACACACACACACCCCTTAACTTGTCATCACTACATACAGAATTGCATTAGTTGTCTACAAGAATATCCTCCCTCGTCTGCACTGGATACGTAAAATAAAACATAACTAGACCTTTAGAAAACCATAAAGATAAACATAAGTACAGCACATATTTTTTGTCCATGCATAAAAACAACACAACACCATATACACGTCTCCCCACATACTAACCATCCTTGTCAGTATCCCTCCAAAAAGGTTCAATATTTACCCCATTTTCTCATATACACATCCAACCCACCAAACCTTGTATACGACATTCTCTCAAAAGCTGCCACCCTCGCCATCTCGGCGATCCATTTGTGGACTGAAGGCACACCCTCTGTCTTCCATTCTCTGAGTAGGATCTGTCTGCCTATCATGATACTAGTTTGCACCCAGCTTCTAATATGTCTGTCCCCTTCCGTTAGGACTGCACTATCCCCTAAAACAAAGAGTCTAGGGTTGAATGGAATTTGGAACCCTAAAATCTCACATAGACTATCATATATCCTGATCCAAAACTCTTGTACTTTATCACAGGACCACAACACATGAAGTACTGTGTAGATGACCATCCTCAGACTTACAACGCCAGCAGTCCGGTGTATCTCTCAACCCAATTCTAAATAATCTGGAAGGAGTCCAATAAAAGCGTTGCATAATTTTAAATTAAATAAGGCGTACCCTTGCATCCCTTGACATCTTTTTAACATTCATACAAATCCTCCTCCATTCCCCATCTTCTAATGTCAGATTCAGGTCCCTTTCCCACGTCTTTTTGAGAGCTGACATTGCCCCGCTACCCAGGTCCTGCATCAGCATGGAATAGTACACAGACGCCTCATGTCCTTTCCCATAGTTCCTTAATATTGTATCTAATAACTGGGCAGGTGTGGGAGCTGGTGGTCTGAATATCCTCCAGAACAAATGGCGTAGTTGTAAGTATTTGAAGAATTGAGACCTGGGAATTCCGAATTGTTGTACACAGTCCTCAAAAGATTTCAATATCCCATTATAATATAAATCACCCAATGTAACCACACCCTTCTCCAGCCAGTTTTCCCAGCACATAGGAGATTTATCAATACATAACTTGGGGTTCATCCAGATACTTGAGGAAACATTTAGATATGGGTCTAACTTAAACAACCGGGCAACTTTGGACCACACTGATTTCAGATGAGCAATTATAGGGTGAGCTTTTGCTTCACTACTCAGTTTGATAGACAGACTTTGCATAGGTGACATTGGGGCAAGGACTGATTGTTCAATATTATACCAGGTAGGGGCCCTCTCAGGAGGAAGTGACCAGTGGGCCAGGTGTCTCAAATTAAAAGCATAGTAGTAAAATAAAATCTTAGGCAAACCTAGACCCCCTCTCTCAATTGGTCTTTGCAGTTTGCTAAGGTGTAACCGGGGTCGCTTGCCACTCCAAATAAACTCCTCTGTTATCCTATCAAACCAGTTGAAATATGAAAGAGGAACTCCTAGTGGAAGAGAATGAATAAGATAGTTGAGTTTAGGAATGCAATTCATTTTTATGATATTCACCTTCCCAGCTATTGATAAATTGAGAGCTGCCCATCTAACAGTATCACAAGAGATTTTATGCAGTAACGGATCAAAATTTACTTTAATTACATCTTTCAACTGAGGAGGAAACAAGATGCCTAGGTATCTAATACCTTGCTTAGGCCACTGAAACACCCCTGGCTGGAAAGCCGTAACAGGGCAATACGCTGTTAAAGGCAGCGCTTCAGACTTGGACCAGTTCACCCTATAACCTGAGAATTTTGAAAAGGAGTCAATGATCCTGAGGAGGCCAGGTATTGATCGAGCAGGGTCAGACACAAATAATAATATATCATCGGCATAAAGCATCAACTTGTGAGCCACCCCCCCTGCCAATATGCCTGGGAAATCAGTATCCACCCTAATGGCAGCTGCTAAGGGTTCTATAGCTAAGCAAAACAACAAAGGAGATAGGGGCGAACCTTGTCTCGTTCCTCTCCCAAGAGAAAAATATTCCGATATAAGCCCATTGGTTTGCACTGCAGCCTCCGGGAGATTATACAATAACTGAATCCATTTTATGTAAGTATCCCCAAACCCAAATACCCTCAAAATTTGAAATAAATAGCCCCATTCAACCATATCAAATGCCTTTTCGGCGTCTAGAGAGATGAAGGGGAACTTTCTCTGGGCATGGCGTTGAAGACGCGGAAACCCTCCTTGGTGGCGAAGTCCCACGCCAGCTCTGCCAGCCGTTCTGCCCCCTGCTGGAGAGTTGCCAGGTGGAACAGCCGCAGCGCCATGTAGAGCTGCCAGTGGGCCAGGGGGTCCACTCCCATGGAGCTACAGTACTGACCAATCATACCCTCCGTTCTAGGGATGCCCAGCTGGTCCAGCTCCAGGCCTCCCAACCCTTTTAGGAGAATAGAAAACAGGAAATAACAATATAACAGTCATGACACACACACACACACACACACGCACGCACGCACGTACACACACACACATGCACACACACACATTGACACTATACCTGGTAATAGGGGGTGGTCCTGGGGTAGGTGCTGAGCAATGCAAGCAGAGGCGAGGTCTATCAGGGGATCTCCCATGGTAGCCGACCCCCAGTCCAACACCCCCAACACCTCTGGTCTCTCTGGGTGAAACACCAGGTTAGACATCCTGCAGACAGAGGGACAGTGTCACATCAGGGCTTATCATATTCACAACTTATGTGAGGTAATATAGGAACATGAAATAATATTAAAATGTGTGTGTGTGTGTGTGTGTGTGTGTGTGTGTGTGTGTGTGTGTGTGTGTGTGAGTGAGTGTGTGTGTGTGTGTGTGTGTGTGTGTGTGTGTGAGTGAGTGAGTGAGTGTGTGTGTGTTTGTGTGTGTGTGTGTGTGTGTGTGTGTGTGTGTGTGTACCTGAAGTCTCCATGCACCAGTGTAGTTGAGTGGTGTTTGGGGAGGTGTAGGGGGAGCCAGCTGATGAGTCTGTCCATGGCTGGGATGGACCCAGTCTGAGAGGCCCGGTACTCCTGGGTCCAGCTCTCTACCTGCTGCCCCAGGGACTGTACTGGACAGGACAGAACCACAGGCAGACAGACGGACAGGAAGGTAAAGACAGACAAATAGACAACGTTACCTTCCAAGGACGGTTTTCACTCGGGGTTGGGTTTACCTGGCATGCCGTGGTCCTCCAGGTGTAGCTGTGTGGTGTCGAGGTTGTGGAGCCGGCAGAGTGTCTGGGTCATAGCCTGGAACAGGGCGGCCCTGTCTGCAGGGGCCAGACCTGGCAGGGAGGGGTCAGAGAACCTTCGCCCTGGACACACCTCCATCAGCAGGAACGGCCCACCCAGGCTGGACACAGAGGCACTGTCACTAAAGAGAGGTGCTACTATTTGTGTCTTAATGTGTGTGTGTGTGTGTGTGTGTGTGTGTGTGTGTGTGTGTGTGTGTGTGTGGGTGTGTGTGTGCACATGCGTGCATGTACGTGAGTCTGTGTGTGTGTCTATGTTCCCACCTTGGATCCTCAGAGTAGTCAATGATCAGTGGAGCAGGAAAGCCAGATCCACTGAGAGCTCTCAGGACCCTGTGAAACACAGGTTCACACAAGAGCTTTTACCCAGCTGGAACTAAGAATTGAAACATCATTCAGATATGGAGATGGGAGGATCCTATGATAAAGCTGCAGGATGTAACTTCTCTGCTATGAGCCTGCTACAAGCTAAGAGCAGACTAGCGGTGAGAGAAAATTCAATCTGCCAAGTACAATTCAGTCTGCTTGTGGGTTTGGGTACCTGTTGTGATTATTTTTAATTGATCATCTCATATACATTGATTATTTTAATTATATTGATTATCTCATATCTTATTTGATTTTACTGTATGAGAAACAAAGCTGAACTCTGGTTGCACCTGGTCAGAGGTCAAACCCAGGTGAACTCATTCTCTGAAACCTAATGGTGTCATGTGATCTCATCTGTACCAATACAGTAAGACTCAGGAGTGTCTATGACACCATTAGGAATGAGCCATTTCGGTGGGTGATTTTTAAAAATAGGTGTTGATCAAGTTAAGAGGGTGGGAATGTTAAAGAACTATATAACGCCATGTCCAGGTGTTCCAGTTGGCTCCCGGACCCACACTCTGTTTGTTGCTGTATCATCTTTAATAAGAGCAATAAATCTTTTGCATCACACTCTGCTAGATTCCAGTGCTTTCCATTTGAACTTTGAAAATTGATCTGAGCTGAGTCACTACACTGTAAGGCAATAGAAGAATGCCCTGTGTTGCTGATTGGTTCTCAGCACGCCTCGAACCATTGCTCGAACCACCGATTTGGCCACGCCTCCCAGTGCTCTTTTTAACCCCACACCAAATTATAATAATTATTACTTTTACAATCGCTGTAGCAGACCCAAACAGCGGTCTACAAAGACAGTTTTCACAGAGGAGTTCAGCTCTTCAGTCCGGTCCTTGACTAGGACTTGAACTGGGACTTGGACTTGGTCCCCAGGCACCATGAACGATGGCTGCCCACTGCTCCTGGCTGCCACTGGAGGAGGACGGCTCGGATGGGATAAATGCAGGGAACAATTTCCACTGGCGACCACTGAAGACGTGTGTGTGTTGTGTGTTGTGCTGTGTTGACGTGCGTGTGTGTGTTGTGTGTGCTGTGTCGCCCCTCGCTCACGTGTGTTGTGTGTCTCACTGTGTGGCCAATAAAGACCCTCGAGATCCAGATTATTATTATCACTAATCCCTCTCGATTTATCATAGAAATACTTAAATATTTAAAATCCTAAGAAAATCATACATACTGCAGCTTTAAAAGTGTAAGAATGGTTATCAACTGATCAACCTTCAACCCTCAACCAATCAGAGTGTGTGTATTAATGTATTAACCTGTGCTCTGTTTCCAGGGCTTGTGAGCCAGGCTGCTGAGTTCTCAGTAGAAGATGGCGCCCCCCGCAGGTCAGGAAGTGTAAGGACTGGCTGGGATCCAGAGGCTGGGCACTAACAACATCTAGGAGCAGACAATGGGCATAGAGTCTGTCTGTCTGTCTGTCTGTCTGTCTATCTATCTATCTATCTATCTATCTATCTATCTATCTATCTATCTATCTATCTATCTATCTATCTATCTATGTAAAAGGTCAGAATCAGGGAGGGGTGTACAGTGTACCTGTGTTATCCAAGTGTAGGCGTGTCCTCAAGTACTGTGTGAGCTGGTCCATGGGGGGCAGGCAGGATCCAGATGCTGCACCTGAGAGAGACAGAGGGAAGCCTAGCACCCCCTCCAGCTCCCTCACTGCTGCTGCTGGCTCCTCTACCTGTGGAAGCACACCTGATCTCACACCTGGTACACACTGGCACACAACTGTCAAACACCTACACCCCTAGAAAACAGACCTGTACAGCGTCCACACACCTAGTACACACACTGTGGTCTAATACTCGGTACACACTTGGAGAACATCACACCAGCTCTACTCCAACTACACAGGCGGGTGTTGAGTGTGCGACAGCGTGGGTCCTTCACCTTGATGGCGGTCGCGCCCAGGTCAGAAGCAGCTTGGACGTTGATCTGAAGGTCGTCCAGGAAGACGGCCTGCTGGGCAGACACGCCCAGTCTGTCCAGACACAGCTGGTAGATCCTCCTATCAGGCTTGCTCAGCCCCTCCCTGCACGACTCCACTATCTGGAAGAGGGAAGAGGAAGCATCCTGCTGAAATGTGCTTAGTCCAATCAATTCATATTCATATCCACAGCACTGTGATAAAATGTTTCCTTTGAATGTGGAGAATGTGTCTGCTGCTAGAGTTTCTCGAGGTATGATCACTACCTAGCTCTCAGTGACAGGAGGAATAGGGAGAGGATGTAACGAGAGGCTGCTGACCACATCAAAGAAGGTGGGGTCAAGAGGCATGAAGGGCTTTCCTTCCAGAGTCAGGAAGTTGTTGCTGAGCACGGCGGTCTTCAGACCTCTGGATCGCACACACTTGATCGCCTCCATCATGACTGGCAGGGGCTCCCTCATTGGGCCACTGGTCAGGGCAGACAGCAAAGAGCCAATGGGAACTGGACATCCTGCCTGGGGGGCGGGGTATTAGGAGAGGAATGATAAACAGATTGAGGTCAGGCAATGGATACTATCTAAAACTATCTAAGAGTGTGAGAGTGCCAAGCCATCTGACTACTCCTTCCTCAAGGGACCGGATACTGAGAAGAGAGTACTCTCATAACGTTCCCTACAGGAACTTGACGGAACCGACTGCTTGTTTCCGTGTGAACAGAGGAGTAGTCTAAAGAGGAACTCACCATGTTGCTGCACTGCTTCCTGAAGGCCTCCACAAACTCCTGCGCCCCCAGTTCTCCCCTCATGAAGCTCTTCCATGCGTTCCTCTCCCCCCCTGCTCCGATAGCACGGCCCAGTGTACCCAGGGGAACCCCGTTCTGCTGTTCAAACACTGCAGAGACAAGACAACAGAATAGAATTCAATATAATATATAATATAATATAATTCAATACTCAATTACAAACGTTGCAGCTACATTATCTTGTAGGCTGATGTATAGAGTGGTGTGTACAGTGAAGATTATCAAAATGTTTCATTAGTAAGAGTGAGATGTGTTTCCTCTGTCACCTGAAACCAGTTTGACAGACGAGGGCAGGAGAACGCCATACATGTCAAATATGACGGCTTTGTAAGGAGAGGTGGCAGCGTGGTTCATATGGCGTTTATGCTCCTGCTGGTACCATCTCTGGGCACTACATCTTACAGTAGGACGCAGCAGGCACAGCTTCTTCTTCTTCATCATCATCATCATCATGGTTCTGATTCTGAAAAAAAAAAAGATGCAACAGCTGTCAAAACTAAACCGTATCTAAGTGATATCTCTTACAGAAATCAGCAAGATTGAGAAATAAGTTTGGAAAGCAATGATTCTCTGGCATTGGTAGGCTATCTATCTAATCTATCTATCTATCTATCTATCTATCTATCTATCTATCTATCTATCTATCTATCTATCTATCTATCCATCTATCTATCTATCTATCTATCTATCTATCTAGTACAACAATTCCAAAAGTCTCATTTTTCGCTGGTATCCCATCCCCCCTCCTACTTTCACGCCGAAATATCAGGTTGAAGTCGTCATGGTAATGTCCGTAAATGTATCATGGAGGGGGTTACTTATCACACAGATGAATTCCGGATCACCATAATAACAATAACACAAACTTGAAAGCCTCTGTAAAATTGTTTACATGCCAGCCATGTTGTCCTCGAGCCTTCACGTCAGCACTACGTGGCTCTGTGACAGACTTACGTCGCTACGCAGGAACGCCCCTTATTTGGGGATAGGATAAAGTATCAGAGAGCAGAAGAATGGAGAGGCTGTGTTTAACATATTAACTAACTGTCTTTTTTTAAAACCAAATGTGCTCGCAAAGGTAAAGCAAATCGCAATCCATTCCAAAGAGGACAATGCACACGATACATCTAAGACATTCGACCGTTAGCTGTCAGTTTTGGGCCGATCTGCTGTGCAGAGCAGGCTAGCAAGCTAATGACAGCTAGTCCTGAGCTAGCTAGTCTAGTTAAACTAGCTAGCGTGCTAAACCAACTTTACCTGCACACAAGCTAACTAGCTTAACCTTAATACACCACACTGCAATCGTTTAGCAAGTTAGATCATCATTTTAAATGTAGAATTGTAAACATGTCTTGCACACAAGCTAGATAGCTACTTAGCTATTCTTCTGTGGCTAACTGCTGCTGGGGACAGTTGGGTAGGCAGCTAGCTGGACTAGCCAACTCCTGCTGGGACTCTTAAAGACAAGCTAACGTTAGCAAGACTAGCTATCTAGATTTGCCCCATTTATCGTTAGTTAGTTAGTTAGCTAGCGAAGGGTTTCCTTGAGCAAGTTTGTGAGCTCACAGTTTCATTGATGATCCTGTAATCGTGCGCCGTCTTGGAACAACATTTTATTCGCAAATCATCACTATCCAATTCATGTTATTCCTATTCCTGATGTATCGGGAATAGTTGGTGATCTAGCTGGTTATGTGCTGTGATTGTTGGTCCTAGCTAGCTATCTACAGTTAGCACTGGCTAGCTACCCACTAGAGGGTTAGCATGCTAACGGTTAGCTGCTAGGCTGAGATAGGCTTCACATTGCTGGAGCTGAGGAATGTGGTTCCCTCGCCAGTACCACAGTATGTGGAAGGGCTAGTTACTGAGCTAGATAACTTGTCAACATAGCTGCCAAAGTAAGATCAATTATACTTTAAAATGTTTTAAGTGACTACTTCAGTATACTCGACATTTACAACTGGACTCCTGAACTGCTTTGTACTCCCTTCACGTAGAGATCCCTAGGTGACCCGTTCCCCCTCTTGTTCTCAGAAACGGACACAAATCAGTCTTGAAACAGACAGTGTGAAGATGAGCAAGAAACCACCCAATCGTCCCGGGATCTCCTTTGAAGTTGGGGCCAGAGTTGAAGCTCAAGATTATCTTAAAAAATGGTATGTGTTTGTTAATGTGTCATTTTGCTACTACACGCTCGAAACAATTTTTATTTAGTATCCGCTTGTTGTCTCCTGTACCATTCTAGGTACCCGTCACGCATAGAGGAGCTGGACTTTGAGGAGGGGAAGATGCTGGTCCATTTTGACAGGTGGAGCCATCGCTATGATGAGTGGATTCCATGGGACAGCACTCGGCTGCGTCCACTGGAGAGACAGGCGCTCCGCAAGGAGGGCCTCAAAGAGGAGGAGGAGATGACTGTAGGTGGTCCTGACACTCAGACACACCTGTCTGCCTGTAGACACACCCACATGTCTGTCGTACCTGTAACTAACTCGGCATGCCAAATCTCTACGGATGTGTGTGCCCGAGACAGGACAGCATAGAGGACATACCGTTGTAGATTACCCGAGTGCTGCTGGTCAATCTGATGAGATGAGTGACCGAGGCAGTGATGAACTAATTGTTGATGCTTGTTATGAATATGTTCTACCAGGAGAGTCTCAGCGAGATGACAGCATCTCGCCTTGATGAGCTTCCTGGAAGTACAGAAAGTGCTGGGGACCAATCAGACTTACCACCACAGAGACAAGTATATACCACCCCCCAGTGTTCCACCTGCAGTGATTGGCTGTTTGAACTGCTTGTCTCACCCAGTGTTTTGGTTCCTCATATAACAGCTTTGGTCAGATCATGTCCAGTATGATCAGGCAGAGCTAAAACAGGGCTGTACACGAGATATGAGGCATTGCCATACTGAAGCACAATCTAGTGACTCACAACATCTCTCATTTTATGTCCTATAAGCTTTGTTTTCTAATGACATCACTTTGTAACATTTATACATTTCTATTTGTCTTATTAGCATGTACGCCCTTTGCTTGCATTACCGTGTAGCTTATTATTGCCTTTCTTGCAGAAAGAGATGGTTGATTGAGTTGCTGATTATTTAGTCTTCAAGATGTTTTTTTTGCCATTATCAAAGCATCAATGTTGAAAATGTTATCAAGGGGGATGGTGTCTCACACAACCCCCACTGCGAAGCATAACAATAATCTTGTTTCAGATGTATTTGTCTTTCATGCCACCTGTTAGTTCCTGGCCAGGTGGACGGAGCGTGTGGGTGACGGCGTTTGGACCTCTGTGTTTCAGGAGCTGAGAGACGGAGAGGAAGTGCTCGCTCGATGGACCGACTGTCGCTACTACCCCGCCAAGATAGAATCAGTCAACAAGGAAGGTTTGTATCTTCGAAACATCGTTTCAAGGCATAACCAGACATGGCATTTGTGACAGACGTGTCCATTTCAACTCTTTTTGGACAGCAGGTACTTACACGGTGCAGTTCTACGACGGGGTGGTCCGCTGTGTGAAGAGGATCCACATCAAGTCCATGCCGGAGGACGCAAAAGGCCAGGTGAGCCACACAGCAGCTCTGCACACCGACGTGGGCTTCAAACCCGAGCGACATGACTATTGAATTGCCTTTCGAGAGCTTCACCGTAGCCAGACTAGGACTGTCATTGTGTGTGTGCGCTCTCCCTGTCTTGCAGGAGGTAAGAGGCAGCAGGACAGCAGGGCAGGGGCTGGCAGGATAGGGCCGCAGCAACCAACAGGCCACACCCCCAAACCCTGTGTACCAGCGCTTCTGTAACTGTAGCCTTAGACATGCAGGAGCAATACAATACTGAATATCTCAACTGCCCGTCGCGAGTGGAATGCGGACAGGAGCTGCGGTCACACAGTGATAGTAAATGGTTGTGATGATTTCTCCAAGGTTGTAGATAACCAATGTTAGCCTGGCCACCGCCCCCCCACCCCCACCCCCACTCCACCCCAGACCCAGACCCAGAGAGAGTAAGGGTAGATTACAGCGACCAGGTTTACTAACCAGCTCTGTGTGTGTGTGTGTGTGTGTGTGTGTGTGTGTGTGTGTGTGTGTGTGTGTGTGTGTGTGTGCGCGTGTGTGTGTGTGTGTGTGTCACCTCTCTTCCTGTCAGGACTGGGTGGCGTTGGTGAAAGCGGCGTCAGCGGCGTCTAGGAACAGAGGCAGCAGTAAGCCTCGCACCAGCGCCAACAGCAACAAGGACCGGGACGCCGGCGGCGGAGAGCAGTCTGAGGACGAGGACGAGGAGGACGAGGACGAAGAAGACGCTGAGGGAGACCACAGTGAGGAGGATCAGCAGAAGCAGAGCCACTCGGAAAAATCTGGTGACCGTCTTGAAGCCTCTCCCACATTCCCTCTAGGAGGTCACCGTTGTATCTCTCCATAAACCCTCTCTGTCTCTCTCTCTCTCTCTATCTCTCTCTCTCTATCTCTCTCTCTTCTTGTCTATGTCTCTCTCTCTCTCTCTCTCTCTCTCTCTCTCTCTCATTCCTCTCTGGTGTCTCTCTCCCTAGGAGCCAGCGGAGACCCTGCAGGTGTCCAGGAGGAGCAGAGCGCCGAGGACGAGTCCCCCCACAGGCACGCCCCCAGCGCCAGCCCCTCCCCAGCCAAGAGCGGGGCCAGGCGGTCCCAACACCAGTCTGGGGAGTCCACCGGCTCCACCCCCTCCCAGCCAGGCAGCGCCGCGCCTTCGTCCGCCGGGGAGGAGACCCAGCCGGCCTCGGAGGCCCTTCCTTCGCCAGGCCCCGCCCCTGCGCTCCCCGGTGGGCGCCCTCTGCAACTGCACTGTAAAGTTTGCGTTGGTGTGTGTATTTGTCTGTACTAACATATGCCCCCCCCGCTCCTCAGCGCCCTCCGCCCCCTCCCCCCCGCTCAGGGCGTCTGACTCCGGCCCGCAGAGACGCCGCTCCCAGCGCCTCGCCACCACCACGCCCGACGCCGCCGCCGACCCTCCCCACAATCCGGCACACGCCACGCACAGCCCCCCCTCTCCCCCCGCCAAAGAGCCTTGCCCCGCCCAGAGAGAGCCGTCCTCCCCGGAGCGTAAGTGTCTGCAGCCCTAAAGACAGCAGTAGTGATGGGACATACGACACCAAAGCTTCGGGGCTTCGGTCCTCAATGTGAAGCGGACTGTGCCCAAACTATGTGCCGGGGCTTGAAGGTTTTGGCGCAACCTATGACAGCGTGGCACATCTGTTTGGAAGCGATTCTGCAATGACGGAGGCACCAAGTGTGCATATTCAAATAACATAATATATTTATTGCAGCACTTTCAATCAGTGAACACGGTTCTCACAAGGTCACAATGAACATACGTAGTGTGCAGTAGTCTACTAGGCTACAGTTGCAATGGCTGCTAGGATTTCTGCAAACCACCAGGTGTCACTGTGCTCTCCGTTTTCAATGCACCGGAGCTTCGGCTCTTTTCCCGACACAATCAGGAAGAAGCCCCAAAGCTTCGTAAGGCCTCGTCCGCCCATCCCTAGACAGCAGTCCACCTGTCTGCTCTCACACTGAGTCTCTAACGCTCTCACACTGTCCTGCTGTCTCTCACTACCAGCATAGCTTCTCATTCAATTTCAGTTTTAAGTTCATTATTGGCAAGAAAATATTTCAAGTATTGCTAAAGCAAACACATATATACAATGAATGGCAATGGCAGTTTAACAATACCAACGAAACACAAATCTAGATGAAGCAGATAATGAAATCAAAGCGATTCACATTTCACTGTTGCGCAACAGTGTTATGCAACGCTTCCATCTTCCAGCAAAAGACTGGGTTTGTTCTGTACTCTTCAAGTTGTGTTCAGACAAAAAGGCCTTGATAATGTGTGTTTTTATCACATTTGACTTGTCCATGGCAGGTGCAGTGGTGAACTCTGTGGACAGGGTGGAGTCCAGCCTCCATAACTATTGTGCAGGAATTCCTCCTACGCCCCCTTCCTCAGCACCAATCACGGGCCAGGACCAGCAGACGGACGTGCTCACAGCCAATCACACGGGAGCGGATGAGAAATCCTCGCCCTCGATAGCAGGTAATGTTCGGTTACAGGGCTGAAAATTAACACCTGCCACCGGCCAAATGCAGGTAAAATTTCCAATTGGCGACTAGATTTCGGAAGGCTATCTGAAGAAAATATATACTTGGCCGGTAGATTTTTTCATCTACAGTCCCCTTGGCAGGTGACTCACCGTGAGCCAAAAAGTTAATTTTCACCCCTGTTCGGTTATAATAAAGAAACAATATCAAATCAAATTAAACTTTATTTGTATAGCGCATTTCATACACAGAGGCAACATAGGCATAGGTCCCACCCCTACATATTCCAGAGGGAAGCAAATGTATTGGGGACACAGCCCGACTGTGTGTGTGTGTGTGTGTGTGTGTGGTGTGGTGTGGTGTGGTGTGGTGTGGTGTGGTGTGGTGTGGTGTGGTGTGGTGTGGTGTGGTGTGGTGTGGTGTGGTGTGGTGTGGTGTGGTGTGGTGTGGTGTGGTGTGGTGTGGTGTGGTGTGGTGTGGTGTGGTGTGGTGTGGTGTGGTGTGGTGTGGTGTGGTGTGTGGGTGTGTGTGTGGGTGTGTGTGTGTGTGTGTGTGTGTGTTGTATTGTATTGTATTGTATTGTATTGTATTGTATTGTATTGTATTGTATTGTATTGTATTGTATTGTATTGTATTGTATTGTATTGTGTTGTATTGTATTGTATTCTATTCTATTCTATTCTATTCTAGCTCCTGGCTTGAGGACTGCTACCAGGACTCCCAAGATGAACAAACACACCAGAGAGCCAAGTAGGACCCGAACACCGTTTCATTGCAGTCATATGTTGTTGCACTTTTACTGTAGTACAGCACAGAATATCCTAACCTGTCTCCCCTCCTGTCTATCAATCAATCAATCAATCAATCAATCAAAGCTTTATTTGTATAGCGCATTTCATACCCAGAGGCAACACAATGCGCTTTACAGAGAACAAGGGAGGTGGGCATACGACCCAGCCCTACATATTCCAGAGGGAAGCAAAAAACAGTAATCACCCGGGGGCCAGATAAGTGAGCTGTAAATATTCTTTCCTGACCCCTCTCAACAAGGCGATCGAGCAAGCTCCAGGAGTATGTTTGTCTACCGGCTAAGAACATTTATGAAGCAATAAATTACATTAAATTACATTTTCAGAGTAAGAGAAGCTAAAAACAACATAGGAGAGACATGGCAAATACTGGTCTAACGTCTTTCTGTCCAATCCTCCCGCCTGTCTGTCTTCCTCCCTGATCCGCATGCTTGCCTGTCTCACCTCCTGTCTCCTGTCCTCCAGTCATGAGCACCCTGCCTGTCTCACCTCCTGTCTCCTGTCCTCCAGTCATGAGCACCCTGCGCTGCGAGGACCCCTCGTCCCCCGGCGACATGGACAGCCAGTTCCAGTGTCAGGTGGCCGGCTGCTCCAAGGCCTTCCGCAAGGCCAAGCTGCTGGACTACCACCTCAAGTACTACCACAACGCCGACAAGGAGGCCCCGGAGCCCGGGGCCGGCTCCCCGGACAGGGGGGGCCGCACGCGGGCCACGTCCACCTCCCTGCCCCTCTTCTCCAACCCCCTGCTGGACGTCTTCGACAGCAAGAGGCGGCGCACCATCTCCTCCTCCTCCTGTAAGGCCGATGGCGGCGAGTAGCGCACTGGAATCTGACCGCCCCGTCTGTGTCCGTAGTCACCGATACACACCAGCTACACGCTAATCACCGCGCGCCGGACTACACACAACCTCACCAGCTGTCTCGATCCCGTCTACACAATAACTGTACTCTACCCTCGCTCTGCAGTCACGACTACTGCTCACTGCTAGTTTGCGTACTATACTTTAGCTCGCAAAGTACAGGGAGCTAGCACCCGTGTTTTCCTCTGTGTGCATAAAGTATCGGTCTCTCTACATCATATTTCTTATGTCCGTCTGCCTCACGGTCCGTCTGTCTGTCTGTCTGTCTGTCTGTCTGTCTGTCGTTCTGTCTGTCTGTCCGTCCGTCCGTCGTCGTCCTCCAGCTCTGTCTCCCCAGGCCCAGTCCCTCCAGCTGGACTGCCTCCGCAGCGGCAGGTCAGGGAGGAAGAAGCGCTCCTCGGCCTCCATGAGCTCCGACAGCACCGAGGTGTCCCTCCCAGCCCTGCCCCGCGACCGCAGCCTGGACAACCTCCACGACAAGATCCTCAAGAAGGTCATCGACAAGGACAAGTACTCGGAGACAGGTTAGTCGGGCTGGGCCTCGAAACCCTCTCTCTGCTGGTCAGAGCCCTTGAACCCTCCCCCATCTCTCTCTCTCTCTTTCTCTCTCTCTCTTTCTCTCACTCACTCTCTCTCTCTCTTTCTCTCTCTCTCTCTCTCTCACTCACTCTCTCTCTCTTTCTCTGTATCTCTCTCTCTCACTCACTCACTCTCTCTTTCTCTCTCTCTTTCTCTGTATCTCTCTCTCTCTCTCTCTCTCTCTCTCTCTCTCTCTCTCTCTCTGGGATCAGGGTTGGGCTTAGCCCTCCCATGGTTGACATCTCTAACCTGGCTCTGTTCGTCCAGGGTTCATCAAGGCTGAGAAGAAGGTCAAACTGGAGGAGAAAGGTCAGCTGCTGGGTGAGTCTCACTTCTCTGTCTGTCTGTCTGCCTGCCTGTCTGTCTGCTTGTCTGTCTGCCTGTCTGTCTGTCTGCCTGTTTGCCTGTCTGCCTGCCTGCCTGTCTGTCTGTCTGTCTGTCTCTGTCTGTCTGTTTGTCTGTCTGCTTGTCTGTCTGTCTGTCTGCCTGTTTGCCTGTCTGCCTGCCTGTCCGTCTGTCTGTCTGCCTGTCTGCCTGTCTGTCTGTCTGTCTGTCTGTCTGTCTGTCTGTCTGTCTGTCTGTCTGTCTCTTTCCCGGGGGGGTGTTGTAGCTGATTGGTGCCGTTGTTGTGTTTCCAGGGAAGAAGAAGGAGAAGGACAGAGAACGCAGGGACAGGAAGGACAAAGACCCTTTCAAGCTCAAACAGAAGAAGAAGAAAAAGAAGAAGAAGAAATCCAAGCAGCACAGTGAGTAGAAGAGAACAGCTAAGAAGAGCATGTTTATTCTGACATTGAGTGTGTGTTTGTCTGGCTACACTGACTGTGTGTGTTTGTTTGTTTTTGTGTGTGTGTGTGTATGTGCGTGCGTGTGTGTGTGTGTGTGTGTGACTCTTCAGATTATGCAGACTATGACGGCATGTCACTAGCCTTCCTGGACAGGTCTTCATCCCCCCTGCATCGTTCTGCTGGCAGCGCCTTCACCTTCCTCTCCTCCTCTTCCTCCTCTAAACACCATCAGTTCCCTCGGGCCATCCTGTCTGTGGACCTGACCGGGGAGAGTGAGTACCTCAACTACACCACTAGGGGGAGCTTTAAGCATCATTTATACTTCGTCCGTGAGCCACATTTTTGGCTCATTGACGGCATTTGGAACGTCTTGCAGGCTGTGAGCCGCTTGGCTCGTACCACCTCGTGAGCCGTGGGGCGGCTGTAGCTCAGTTGGTAGAGAGGGTCATTCAGTGATCGAAGGGTCAGTGGTTCGAATCCCAGCTCCGATTGTCCACATGTCGAAGTGTCCTTGAGCAAGACACTTAACCCCAAATTGCTCCCAATGAGCAGGTTAGCACCTTGCATGGCAGCTACCGCCATTGGTGTGTGAATGTTTGAGAGAATGAGAGGCCATTGTAAAGCGCTTTGAGTGCCGCTAAGGTGGGAAAGCGCTATATAAGTGCAGTCCATTTACCATTTACCATTTACCTCAAATTTCTAGCGGCTCACACTGCGTCATTATATGTCGCATATATTTGATTGGTTGACTGGCCTGGAGAGACGAAGCCTTCTGTGTTGCTAGGAGATGAGAAACATTTTCTTGTTTGGTAACAACATAGCATGATTGTGTTACATATGGACACAGCAGGGCACGGCTCATTGAGTATAAATGCATAGAGCTATGAGCCGTGAGCCATGAGCCAAAAAATGTGGCTCACGGCTCATGAAGTATAAATTAGGCTTTAGCCCCACACAGTCCACCCACTGTAGTACCGTTGTTCTAATGAGTACATCAACTACACCACTAGGGGGAGCCTTAGCCCCATACCGTCCACCTACTCTACTGTAGTACCTTTGTTATAATCTGTGTGTGTGTGTGTGTGGTGTCTGTGCGTGCGTGTGTCTGTGTGTGTCTATGTCCGTGTCTGTCTGTGTGTGCGTGTGCGCGTGTGTGTGCGTGCGTGCGCGCGCGTGTGTGTGCGTGCGTGCGCGCGCGTGTGTGTGCGTGCGCGCGTGTGTGTGTGCACGCGTGTATGTGTGTGTGCGCGTGTGTGTGTGTGTAGACCTGTCGGACGTGGACTACCTGGAGGACTCGACCACGGAGAGCCTGCTCCTGAGCGGAGACGACCTGAGCCAGGAGGACATGGCCATGGAGGCCTTCCCCCCGGAGGACACGCCGGCCGGACAGGAGATCGTCCGCTGCGTCTGCCAGATGGACGAGGAGAACGGCTTCATGATCCAGGTAGCACACACACACACACACACACACACATACACACACACACACACACACACACACACATACCTCTATAGACCTTGGCTGTTACACAGTCTGCATAGGTAACCCAGGTCTGTCAGTCTAACAGTTATGTTACTGGCTACTTTAATAATTGTAGTTCACTTTTAATATAAGAAAGAACCCATTGTGGTAGTAATGTATAAGCAGTATCAGTAAATAATACTGTTTACCCTCTCTCTCTCTCCCTTTCTCTCCTCTCTCTCCCTCTCTCTCCCTTTCTCTCCCTCTCTCTCCTCTCTCTCCCTCTCTCTCCCTCTCTCTCCCTCTCTCTCCCTCTCTCTCCCTCTCTCTCCTCTCTCTCCTCTCTTTCCCTCTCTCTCTCTCTCTCTCTTTCTTGCAGTGTGAGGAGTGTATGTGCTGGCAGCACAGTGTGTGTATGGGGCTTCTGGAGGACAGCATCCCAGACCAGTATATCTGTTACATCTGCAGAGACCCCCCAGGTAACACACACACACACACACACACACACACACACACACAGAGAGACACCTACACGCACACAACATCTGACCATTTTGGTCTAGAGCAGTCTTCCTGCCTGCCCCCTCCCAGGTCAGAGGTGGAGCGCCAAGTACCGCCACGACAGGGAATGGCTGACGAAGGGTCACATGGTCGGCCTGTCCTTCCTGTCAGAGAACTACTCCCATCAGAACTGTCAGAAGATAGTCTCCACCCACCAGCTGCTCGCCGACGCCTACAGCCTCAAGACCCTCCTCCACGGTCTGGCGCTCAAGATGGACATCCTGCAGTAAGACACACACACACACACACACACACACACACAATCACACTTTCACTTTCATGGCCTCCAGTTTCTGTCTTGTTGTGTTGACAGAGCGACTCTTGTCAATGTTTTTATGGTTCACGCTGACATTGCTGACGTCATCGCACCCAGGAACAGACACAGCCCCAGTCTGCACTTCTGGGCGCGGTCCTGGGTGAACTCAGACGAGGACCAGCCAATGGGGGGGCTCCCTGACTGCCTCCACTTCCAGGAAGTGTTGGCCGACTCTGAGAACCAGAACCCTATCCCCGACACCTACATCACCAGCGAGCACAGCTACCAGAAGCCCCCCGGCACCCCCGGCCCCGGGGCCCACGTCGTCACCGCCGAGCCCAGGCTGGCCGCAGACACGCTGGGCTGCAGCAGGGAGGAGGAGGCGGGGACGGGCCTGGAGGCCATTATCGTCACACACCCTGTAGAACAGGAGGTGAGGAAGGTTACTCCGCCGCTCCTGTGGGTGCGCTTGATCTGAACGACATGTTGGCTGTGGGGTTTTGGGTGTGTTTGGTATGTAGGGCATGGCGGCCGTGATGCTAACTGTAGTTTTACGTGTGTATTTGGTTTGTAGGAGAGGGCGGCTGTGATGCTAACCGTAGTTTCGGGTGTGTTTGGTTTGTAGGACATGGCGGCGGTGATGCTAACTGTAGTTTTGGGTGTGTTTGTTTTGTAGGAGAGGGAGGCTGTGGTGCTGCCGGGTCCGGACTCAGTAGAGCACGCCAGGAACTGCCTGCAGTGGCAGATGAACCTCCTGACCCACATAGAGGACCTCCAGGACCAGCTGGCGGGCAGGATGGACCTCATAGAGAAAGAGCTGGATGGTAAACTCAACTCCACCTCCAGACACACACGCAAACCACACACACACACACACACACCCTCGCCTCAGTCCGGCCACAAACACACGTGATCGCGTGCACATCTCAATGATTCCCATCTCTCTCCCCAGTGTTGGAGAGTTGGCTGGACCTGTCGGGGGAGCTGGAGCCCCCGGACCCCCTGGCTCGGCTGCCGCAGCTCAAACTGCGCATCAAGCAGCTGCTCTCCGACCTCAGCAAGGTGCAGCAGATGAGCTGTCTGACCGTCTGACCGGGAGCTACGGCACTGAGGCAGGGTGCCTGCCGTGAACACCCCCCTCTCCCTCCAGCCTCCGACCCGGCCCCCTGCTTCCACCCCCCCCCCTCACCCAAAACCCCAGCCTGGAGGGGGCGACCTGGACCGAGGGAAGGCGCTCTAAGGACCTCTGGACTCAGAGCCGGCCGGAAGGAATAAGCTGTTGAGAGAGAGAGAGAGACCAGAGATAGAGACTCTGTTTGATGAAAGGTACCAGTTAAAGAGTGTTATCCTGCGCAGCTCAGGACATACCAGTCACTTTAGCCGCCCTGCTAGCCAGCATTGTCAGCAGACCTGGTCACTATAGAGAATGTTCTGTTTGGAGAAATGTGAGCATTTTGAGGGGCTTTTCCATTGGTTCCATTGTGCCAGGTAAGATCAGCACGGAGGATTGATTTGAAGGTTTTTCGAACACTATTGGACCCCCCTGCAGGGGGCCGTTTCTGAGTCTGACCCCTGACCCCTGAGTTCTGAGCTTCAGCTCCTAAAGGGTGAAGCTTAGTGGACTCGAACTCGAGCACAACCACTGTACTGACTGATTTTTGCAAGTGTGGTTTGAAACCGAGACTTGCTGGTTTTAAATACAGTAGATAGGTTAGTTGACCCACGACCACAGTCGTCATGGTGACCAGTCGACCAGGTGGTGAGTTTGTTGTGCCAAGTGAAGCCAGGTTTTTCAGTGTTGTCCTGCTCCTCTGCCTCCCTCCCATCTTTCCTTCTCTCTGCTAGGGGGAGACCTAGCCACCTACATACTCCCTCTCTATATATCTCTCCGCCCCATCCTTCTCTCTCTCCTTCACTCCCTCCTCCTCCTGTCCCCGGCTGTCGGTCATGTGACCTCAGCAGGGCCTCTGTATGACTGACTGGGTCAGCTGACTGCTAAGATGTTGGGTTGCGCCCAAGTAAGCTAAATACACCTTAGATGGACATGCTTTGCAGCGACGTGTCGCAGTTTTGGAATTGTTTGTACAGTTTTTCATAACTGTAAAGATGAGGAAATCTATAAAGGCATAAGAGGACAAAATATACTTGAAGATGATGCCTGTGTTTATTTAGCATTTCTATAAACCTGTACAAAATGTTTTAGAACCAGTAGGATTTAAAACTTGAAGTTGATTTGCATTGACATATACAGCTGTACATTCAGAGTTTATTTAAGACTGTTCCTATGTGATGTACAACTTCAATAAAATGATATTCTGGGTAGTCCTGTTTAACTTTCTGACATACCAGACTGCACCGCTAGATGGAGTAAGAGACACTACTGGTGCGTTCGTTTCTAACTGGGAGGTGGCAAATTGCGACTTGCTTCTAGAAATGATTAAATAAAACGCCGCATTAACTCGCACTTCCTCGTCGCAAATTCGGATATGTTTCTCAGCCCCCAGTTGCCGGCTGACGTCAATATCATATATCATCATATCATTCGCTATAGCTCGAATGCACACAGGTCGGAGGTAGGTATTTTGCCACTTGCGACTTGCCAGCTCCGACCACAAACGAATGCACCATAAGATTGTCCAAGAAATGTCCTAGTACAAGGTGTTCTGGAGGTGGAGCTCTGGTTCCCGCCCTGATTTGGCTCCTTCCACCCCCCCTAACTCTACCCTCTCTGACTGAACAGAAGGAACTGGCTTAACCCTGCTGAAGGCTGAGGATGATGTAACCACTGCGGAGGACTCTGTTTTCTTAATATTCAACACTCTGCATTATGGGTTTATTATCAATAAAGATAAACATGGGATATAGGCCTAATCAATGAACATCGAGTTGAACTGTGAGGAGGGGGAGAGATACGAACGATTAGGTCAGATAGAACAGACAGGCCTCCTCTACTGTACATGGAAATGATCGAGGGCCATTTGCTCTCCGGGCCCCTCCAGATGACCTTTCACCTGCGGCGCCGCTGCCAAGTGGATGTCATCTCTGTGACAACAGGACACGCAGATAATGATCACTCAGTAAGGATACTCCCCGACTCTGCTGGCGTCATGCGTCACCCTCTCCTACCCTCCCGTATTAGCCAATATCTTACATAAGTACCGGACCAGTATACAATACACTTATGTAAGTACCAGACCCGTAGTCTCAGATAAAATGTCTTGTATAAGTACCAGACCAGTAGTCTCAGATACTTTCAGACGGGCCTCACGGATCTCATTTTAAAGAGGTGGGTAAATTGAGTTCAGTTGAGTTTACCCTCCACTAACCTCTGACCTCTCACAGAGAGCCATGAGGCCCCTTAGAACAAGTCGTACCGAGCCTGGCGGCCATGGAGGAAGTAGTTCTAGTTCTGACAGAAAATATTATGGTAGACCATATAGAGTTGTTTTTAAAAATACTTTATGAAAATCTGAAAAAATGAAATATGAAATGTGTTCTCTTCCTCTGATACAACAGATAGACGGATACACAGAACACGCTACTGCTGGGTAGTGCTGGAGGATGTGTTGCTGATAAATTGACTGCATGGAGAATATGAATGTTGAAGCACCATGGAGTGTAACCAGTGAAATTACATGGACATGAAAGTTGGAATGATTTCCTCAGCGATTTCTCAATGATAGAATTAAACAGAATAGAAAATAAGGTCAGTATTTAGCAGTTGAGCTTGGCTAACATGTTAGTTTTTTTGTCCCGCTTTATAAATAAAGTTTATTGTTCAAAACCATTGTGACAGTCTGTGGAGTTGGTAGCACATCCAGGTCTTGGCTGTCAGTGCAGGTTTGTTGGTCTGGTCGTTTCTGGACTTTGGTGCCGCCTGAGGGGAGTGACCACTTCCTGTGTGCTCGGTTTCCTCTAGGCTGGACAGACTTTCTCGGAAGCGTAGATGTGATTGGCTAGCCCTGTGGAAGTGTAAATGTGATTGGCTGCTCCTGTGGAGGTGTTGATGTGACTGGTCAGCTCTGTGTGAGTAGTGCTGGGGGAGGAGCCGGGTAGTGCCAGGGTGAGCAGGCTGGCACAGGTGGGCAAGTAGACATGCTGCACCTTGTCCACTTCAGACCGACACACTGGACACACCTAGACAGAACAAGTAGAACATACATCCAATAAGAACTTAACAGAACGTATACATTACAATTCCGACATAAACATGATATTGTGTATCCGTTTAAGGCAAGTGCCTTGTGTACAAAGTAGATCAGTCTGGTGTTCTAGAACAGTCTGCTGTGACTGGGGCTTCAAGCCGGCAGTTTCTAGAGGCACACAGGCTCAGTTCAGTCTGGGCGTAGGCTACCTGACAAGACTTAAATGTAGATTATCTGACTTTTATAATTTTTAAAATATTTATACTTTTTTGCAAAAGCTCATTATTGTTTTATTCTTTTTCCGTACATCCATTTGAGACATACTTTGTGATATTGGGCTATAATAAACTGTCACTTGACTTGACCAGGCATGTAAAGCATCGATTCCTCAGTGACCTCAGGTTCTGCAAACATTCCTCTGTGCTGGGCTGTGTCCCCACCTCATACTCAAGTTCACCCAGCTCTACACACACGCTGCCCCACACACGCTGCCAGAGCCTGACCCGAGACGTGATGTAGATAACCTCTGACCTCCAGGGGTTATCTGTCCACCCGGCACCCGCCCCCCCCCCCCACCTGACTAGCCTGAACTCTGGTAAACTGGCTTCCTCTTCCAACCCTCACCCCCCAGCCCAGGCACTGAACCCTTCGCCTGCATGACCGTAACTCCCTCACTCCCAGAGATCCTGACCCTCCCCCCAGCACCTCACCTCCAGATGGGCAGCGCAGGCCTGGCAGCAGACCAGGTGGCCACAGGGGCAGAAGGCGGCGTTGATCTCCTCCTGACAGCACACCACGCACAGCAGCGCCTCCCTCAGGCGCAGTACCGCCTCCTCCAGGGACTGGCTTCGCTTACACCCCTCGCACACCGGCCCGCCCCCCACCTCTGGGCTGGCTGGCGGGGAGGGGGGGGTCTGGAGCCCCCTGCTGGCGTGGTAGAGCGCCCGGCGTGCGTGGTCATAGGCCTCCTTGGCGGTGCGGCGGACGTCGAACAAGTACTTCCTGCCCAGCGGGATGTTGTGGTTGAAGAGCGCCGCCAGGTGGCCAGTGAAGTCGCGGTTGTACTGCAGCCTCACGTCGTCCGCCACGGTGTCACACCTGGGAGCCAATCACACGCCAGGAACACCCGTCTCCATCAGGAAATCAAGCGTGTAGGTGTGTGTTAAGCGTGTGTGTTAGGCGTGTTAGGTCGCAGACCTGTAAAAGGCGTGCGTCTCGGTCAGGGCGCGGTAGAGAGCGCCCGCTGCTCGACTGCTGACCATCTTGAATAGGAAGACGTCGCTCTCCCTGTTGTCCTTGGCGACGGTCAAGTACACGTTCCTTCCTGTCTGGGTGGCCATCTGAACGAGGGAGTAGTCAATCCTGGGGAGAGGAGAGCAGGAGGAACGAGGGCAGAGTCGGTGTTGAACCCGTGTCGAGGCGACATCCCTGACAGTTGCGCTGTCCGGTGGTTACCTGACGGTAGGACTGAGGTCCTCTTGGCAGATGGCCACACCCCCAGGCCCCACCCCCATGGCAACCGTCCGCCCATCTGAGTCGCGGGCGTGGTGCCACTCCACCCCGTAGTGCTCTGCAGACGCCACCAGCTGCAGGACAGAATACTCCACAGACGCCTGGCTCCGCCCCTCCAGCTGCCTGTGTCTGTCCATGATGCTGCAGGACACACAGAGAGAGATCTGCTAATTACCAGTAGTCTGGTTGTTAGACCGTCTGGTTAGCTAGATAGCCTAGTTACTAGCAGATAAGTTTAACTACCAGATAGCTAGTTAGTCAGGCAGTTAAGTTTGTCTGGACAGGTCGATGGATTGGTTATTCCGGTTAGTAAACTAGTCATAATTAGTCTGGTTAGTTAATGTGGTTAGTTAGGGCTGTCTAATAGGTTTCAGTATCTGTTTTTATTTTTATTTTATTTTTTAAATATATTTTTTAGGGCATTTCTGCTTTATTAGGACAGGACAGATGAAGGACAGACAGGAAAGGTGGGAAAGAGAGAGGGGAAGACATGTAGCAAAGGGTATGGGCCGGATTCGAACCCATGCCGCTACAGTAAGGACTAGCCTTTACCTGGTACGCGCCCCAACCCATTGAGCCACTGGGGCGCCCCAGGTTTCAGTACCTGTTGATGGAAGTGTTGTCAGGATGGTTCCCGAGGAGCTGCTGGGAGAGCTGGCTGTACTGGGCTGAGGGGGGGTGCAGGTCTCCAAACTGGACCTGGGCCACCAGAGCACACAGCTCCTCGCTCTGCTCCTCCGCCACCCGCAGACCCTCTGCACTCAGCTGCTCCTTCACCTGGAGGAAGAACAGGTGTCTGGAGGAGAGAGGGAGAGGAAGGTGGGAGGCAGATGTGGAGAGAGAAAGAGAGAGAGAGAACCATCTTAACCAGTCTCTTTTTAGGGAGAGATACTTGTACGGTACTTGGCACTGCAAAAAGGGAGAGAATGAACCGCGAAGCCCAACTAGTACTGCCACATGACGTAGCCTGATGACTAGTTTGCACCTTAGAAAACACACCTTATGTACTGTTCCATATGGATGACATACATACTGTACCTGCACAGTCTCTGTCTGTCTGCCTGCCTGCCTGCCTGCCTGCCTGTCTGTCTGTCCGCCTGTCTGCCTGTCTGTCTGCAGACTTTACATGGTGACAGCCTGTAACCAGTATAACTTCCCTGACAGTAGAGGAGAGTGTTGCTATGGAGCCTTTATAGAGCTTCCTACAGCAACGCAGCAACAATGGGTATATTATATAGGCCTCTGGAATAGCTTGACTCTGAGAAGCCAGCGGTTATGTAAGCAGACCTTTATGCCTTTTCAGGACCAGTTCCGTAACAGAGCAGAGAGAAGGCAGTGTGTCAGCAGCACCCTAACAGAGTCGGCAATACATCCAGGAACTAATGTGTGCATGGACACACACACACACGCGCACACACACACACACACACACACACACACACACACACACACACACACACACACACACACACACTTCTAAGTTCAGGATTTGACTTTGAACCACAGGTACAAACTCAAGTTGACAGTTTGTTACACTGTATGGGTTAGGTGTGTGTGTGTGTTACACTGTATGGGTTAGGTGTGTGTGTGTGTGTGTGTGTGTGTGTGTGTGTGTGTGTGTGTGTGTGTGTGTGTGTCATTGTGTGGCATGGCACGCGTATTACCTAGTCTGTTCCTGGAGGATGAGATGGGGTTCCACCAGAAACTTGACCCGGAGCTCCAGTCGGCATGGTGACAGGCTGTCCAGCTGCTGACAGAGTGGGTTCCTCAGGTTCAGCCACAACCGCTCCCCCCTGCTGCCCAAGAACCGCAGACCAAAGTAGTCCACTTCCACGATGCCCAGCTGCCGACAAACCTGCCCGAGCAATGCAACACAACCATGACACTGTTATCAAACTGGCATCATTGTTGTCTTATTGGCTTATTGTTACAATACAAAATAAAAACAAAATAAAAAGGCGTACAGCCCCTAAAAAGTTCTTGAATTGAATCTTGAACCTAGATCTTTAATCTAAATTAAGCAGACTATGCATGTTCATTTACATTATCTTCAAGAAGTCGCATTGCAACCCCAACTCAGGATGCAATACGATGGAACACCATTCAGTGTCCTACTGTACCTTCTGTAAGCAGTCATCTCCGTTCGCTTTCGCATCAACGTCCAACTCGATCACCAACGAGTCCGGCCGCGTTACGTAGCAAAGCATTCTGATTTCCAAGACGTCCGCAAGCGTTCGTAGCAGCTGAGCTCAGCCCCAAGCAGCTCGGAGCAAGCTCGACCCAAGACAGACAGGGTACCGCAGGGCAAGCTCGACCCAAGACAGGAGGCAGGGTACCGCAGGGCAAGCTCGACCCAAGACAGGAGGCAGGGTACCGCAGGGCAAGCTCGACCCAAGACAGGCAGGGTACCGCAGGGCAAGCTCGACCCAGGAGGACAGGCAGGGTCCCGCAGGGCAAGCTCCACCCAAGACAGGCAGGGTCCCGCAGGGCAAGCTCCACCCAAGACAGGCAGGGTCCCGCAGGGCAAGCTCGACCCAGGACAGACAGGGTACCGCAGGGCAAGCTCGACCCAGGACAGGCAGGGTACCGCAGGGCAAGCTCGACCCAGGACAGGCAGGGTACCGCAGGGTACGCGCTGTACTGTACGTGCGGGGACCGCCTACTCAGACTACCCACTGATTTCTCGTCAACCAATCACAGCTGAGGCCTACTGAACTCCCGCCTACTCAGACTGCCCACAGATTTCTCGTCAACCAATCACAGCTGAGGCCTACTGAACTCTCGGACGCGGAGGGTTCCCTCTGGCGGATGACAGACGGTAGTATCGCGTGATGTGATTGACTGCATGTGATGACAGCTGAGCAGCCAAACAGCAGCAAAAACCACAACTAGAACATACTATCCTATCTTATCATCTGTCTCGCGTATCATCAAACTTAAGCTGAGGTAGCTACCAAGAACAAACAACGAAGATCGCATATTGACAACAACATTGAAGACCAACTGGATTCAGATTGCTAATGCAACGACATACAATATTGTTTTCACTGTGTCCAGTCCTGAGTGTGGAAGGAAAGCAGGAAGGAGATGTTTGAGAATTTCAGAGAAAGGTTGCAGACGGTGCAGCAGGATTTCACAACTGGGTTTGTATTTCAAGCCTGACATTACATCGTAACTAATCGAGCTATTATCAGAGAACGAAACGATCATAACTAGCTGGTTATCCTCTTTCTTAGGTCCATATGACAGCATTAGCTTACAAGCTAGCGAGCGAACAGCCAAACTGCTAATATTAGGTTTGTTCGATTTGTGGTTTATGCGCAACAGAAGAGCGAGGTCTATGTTACATGACTTGCAGTTGTTCAAGTTCCACTCAACCGGCGCATCGAGTGACATGAATCAAAGTTACCCAATGCTTGATAGCTAAAAGGAAGAACCAATTATGTTTGAGTGGGGGGGGGGGGGATAAACTCGTGTCAGCTTGGCTAATGTTAGTGTGCAGCAGTAAGGAACGAAATATTTCCGCTATATTTTGGTGCTTATATTTGAGCCAAAGCTAACCATGCTAGCTTAATCACATGCAGCTGACTATCATGTGATTTCTGCAAGAGGCACATTCCTCAGCAAGACGTTACATTGGGTGGCTGGCTGGTTGGCTGGGGAAATAAGTGACGTTGCATGAATAGGCTTTGCTTTAAGGCACCAGAATATCAGTGTTTATGTATTGTGTTGTTATGAAATGTTATTCTACACCTCTATGATTGTCACTCCCATGCAACCTTCTGTAGATAACATTGGATAGTTAACTTTGAGTTCTGTTAGCCGTGCACTGCCTGCTGTCCCTCTTTTCTGATACTGTTTTTGCCGTCACTACTCCTCAGCTTCAAGACACTGGGAGAAAAATCCAAAGACTCCAAAGTGAAGAGGAGACCAAGGTGGGAACAGATGATCCACTGTCATAACATAAATAAAACAACAGCTAGCTCCAAGATTCACCTCATAGTCAGCTCAGCTGTGACAACAGGGTAGGGTTTGCGTGTGTTTGTGACGTCATGGTATATTCTGTGTGTTCTCTGTCATGCTTCAGGTATGAGGAACACCTTCCTCAGTTCCCTGGTGGTGTGGAGCTGCTCAGTAGGTAGGTGGTCTGCTCACACGGTAGACAAGTTGGGACACAGCGGTCCAGGGAAACAACAAGCAACCTTAATTGGTTGATTTTTTTCCTCAGGTATGAAGACACCTGGGTGACTCTCCATAGAAGAGCCAAAGACTGCGCTAAAGCTGGAGAGGTATGGATTCAGACTTGGCCAGTCATCGAACAATCCATCCACCCCTCAGTCTAATCTCTCCTCGCTCTCCTCTCCTCCCCTCCTCTCCTCCCTCTCTCCAGAGTGTGGATGGGGAGGTGGTGATGCTGTCGGCTCACTGGGAGAGGAGGAGAGCTGCCCTGGTGGAGCTGGAGGAGCAACTCCAGCAGATCCCAGTTTTCCTTTCCGACCTGGAGACCATCACCTCACGCATCGGTCAGTCTCTCCACAGTGTATGGTTGGGTTAGTCCAGAGGAGGATGGTGTGTGTGTATATATATATATATATATATATATATATATATATATATATATATATATATATAGAATAGCTTTTGACCAGTATCAGTAGGTCACCCTTATCGTACCAAATTATGTTTACAGTGTGTGGAGCCTAGAGGGTGCTGTGATGCTGTTTGGCCACTAGGGGCCAGCAAGACATCAGGAGGTCTCGGCAACGGGTTACCCGACTCAGATTTGCTTGTTCAAACCAAACCAGATTTGATGATTCGTTCATCCTTTTTTGTGGTTATATGAATAGGCAGAGGGGAGGCCGCGGGAGTCGGGACAGCTGTCAAACTTCAAACTCGCAGGCAGCACAATAAAAGACACCTATTTTTCTTGCTATTGCTATTTTTCTAGTATTGTCGCGGAAGTTAGAGCTCAATATGTCTACTGGAAGAAAAAACCATTCCAGCGGATATCTTGGTTAATACAAGAACATTGTAAAAGCAGTTTTGTGTTGTGATATTCCGGAAATGCAGGTGATCGCTGGCGCATAGCCAGGCGCACAGCCTTCTTCCCTGCGCTGTATCAGTCTTAAGTCTCCTTTTACTGCACTACAAATACCTACAGTAATAACCTAGGTCTAAATGAATGATTGGCCAGTCCAATATAAATCACAATGCGACGAAAGATGGGCAGCGACTCTGCTGTCCTGACATCAGTGGGCAGTTTGTTCCACCACTGCGGGGCCAGGACAGAGAAGAGCCGTGACCGCGTTGATCGACCGCAGGGGCCTCGGAGTGACGGGGCAACCAGTCGCCCCGAGGCAGCAGAGCATAGCGGTCGGGAGAGGGTGTAGGGTTTGACCATATCCTGGAAGTAGGAGGGGGCTGTTCCTTTCATTGCCCTGTAGGCTAGCGCTAGAGTTTTAAACTGGATGTGAGCCACTATAGGGAGCCAGTGTAGGGAACGGAGAAGGGAAGTTGTGTGGGAGAACTTGGGGTGGTTGAACAGCAGTTTTCTGGACAAGTTCCAGAGGTTTAATGGTAGACGCCGGGGCCCCCACAAGGAGGGAGTTGCAGTAGTCCAGGCGGGAGCTGACCAGGGCCTGGATGAGTACCTGTACTTCTGGTGGAGGTATGAAGACAGTTGGTTAAAGATAGCATGTTCAAGTGTTTTAGATAGAAAAGATAGAAGGGAAACCAGTCTGTAGTTTTTGACATAAGAGGGGTCAAGAGATGGTTTGTTCACGAGGGGGGTGACTCTGACAGTCTTGAAAGCGGAGGGAAAGCATCCTGATACAAGAGATGCGTTGATGAGGTGGGTTAGGAAGGGAAGGAGTTTGGGTGCAACAGACTGAAGGAGAGTCGAGACAACAGGTTCTAGGGAGCACGTGGAGGGGCGGTTAGATGTTACAAGGTTGAGGACCTCGTTGGGGGGGGGGGAGGGGAGAAAACTGGGATATGGTGGGGCGTGGAGAGGAGGGGGGGGGGGGCGGAGAGGGATGATAGGGTGGGGGTGGGGAGGTGAGGTTGGTGCACGGAGCGTTGACCGGGGGATGGGGTAAAGAGGATCTGATATCGTTAACTTTCTTGTCAAAGAAGTTGGCAAAATCGTCAGGGAGAAGGGAGGAGTTGGGAGTAGGAGTTGGGGGCTGGAGTAGTGAAGAGAAGGTTTCAAAGAGTTTTTTAGGATTGGAAGCAGAGGTTAGGATTTTAGAGCTGAAGAAAGCAGCTTTAGCAGAAGACAGGGAGGACGAGAATGTGGAAAGAAGAGATTGGAAATTAAGAAGGTCCTCTGGGAGTCTGCCTTTCCTCCATTTACACTCAGCTATTCTCAGTCCGACAGCCATGGGGCAGGTGGAGTTGGAGATGAGGGGACAGAGATTGTCCAGAGAAGAGGAAAGAGTAGAGAGGAGAAGATCAGTGGCAGTATCAGAGGGTAGGAGAGAGAAGGATTCAGGGGCGGGGAGGGCAGAGGTAACGGCAGAAGAAAGGTCAGTAGGGGAGAGCGAGCGGAGGTGGCTACGGGTAGTAACCATGTCGGTAGGAGGAGGAATTACAGGGGGGGAGAGATGGAGGGGAGTGACAGAGAGGTTGGGGTTGGAACAGTGTCTAGTGAAGATGAGATCCAGCTGGTTGCCGGCTTTGTGAGTAGGAGGAGAAGAAGAGATGTGAAGATCGAAGGAGGAGAGGAAAGAGAGAAGAGGTTCCAATTTCTCACTCTGGATGTTGAAATCGCAGAGAAGGATGAGTGCGGACCCATCATCAGGGAAGTGCGAAAATAGGGTATCAAGCTCCTCCAGGAACTCACCAAGAGGGCCTGGTGGGCGATACACAACAGCAATGTTGAGCTTGATTGGTTACGTGACAGAGACAGCATGGAATTCAAAAGAGGGCGGGGAAAACTGTGGAATAGAGAGAGAGTATTTCCATTTGGGGGAAATGAGCATGCCAGTACCACCACCTCGCCTCACAGCTCTGGGAGTGTGGGAGAACTCATCTGACAGGGCTGCGGGTGTGACAGTGTTCTCTGGTGTGATCCATGTCTCGGTGAGAGCAAGGAAGCTGAGGAAGAGCGAGTACGCATAGCCTGAGATTAACTCAGCTTTGGGCACCGCCGACGGGCAATTCCAAAGTCCCCCTGTCACCACTTGCCCTCTATGAGTTGAGACAGTAGGATAGATGAGGTCAGAGGGGTTACGGAGTCTGGGGGTGACCCAATGTCTACGTGACCCCTGGAGAGGGGACGCAACAGGAATAGGATGCAAGCACATAGTGAACAGGTACAGAAGTAAATGTAGACGTACTACTTTCCTGACAGTCTTTCCTGGTAAAGTCGCTCTTGAATAAGTCGTCCGGTGCCTTTGGTCGCCCTAGCCTTCGGTCGCGCGTCGGAGGGGGCTGTCGCCTTCTAGGGCAGCAGTGCCTGTTGCCGCTGACTGCTAATCCTTTGCCAGGAGAGTAGGCCACTCCCTCAGGGCAGTCACCAGGGCAATTAGTCTATCTCAGGCAGAAACTAAGGGTGCTTTCACATATACATAGTTTAGTGCGCACCAAACGAGCTTTGGGCCTGACTGCGCTTGGTTTGGGCCTATGTGAACACAACAATCGCACACATGTGCACTAAAACAGCCGCTCTGAGACCCTCCTGAAGGGGTGGTTTCGGAGCGGCTAACCGAATTCTTGTGCGCTCCAGTTGTTGTGTGAAAGCGCCCGTCCTCGGAGCGGCGCGACTTCCTTGTGTACGCAACATGTTTGATCTAAAATGGCCCCGTCATGCTCCGCTGTTCACATCCGTCATCATGGAAACATGACACTCCACTAGTTAGGACGACTTCTGGACCGCGCTGAAAATAGCATATGTGAAACCAAGCGTACTAGCTGAAAAAATGAAATTTCACTTTAATCATCATTGATGCGCACTTACATGTGTGAAAACACCCTAACTCTCACAATAGAATTGACTATCAAAGCAGCTTCACAGGGACACAGACAACTTAGCACTTAAGATGCTTTTATCCAAAGTGGCTTATTGTAAGATTAGATTATTCGTAAGAGTAGATGTATTATGCACTGCAGGGACCTGGCTTCACTGTGTGTGTGTGTGCGCGTGTGTATGTGTGTGTGTGCGCGTGTGTATGTGTGCGTGTGCGTGTGTGTGTATGTGCGCGTGTGTGTGTCCGTCAGCCCACATGGAGGGGGACTTTGAGGAGATGGAGAGTCGGCTGCTGTACCTGGAGAACCTGTGTGCCCAGTGTGAGCAGCAGCGCTTCAAGCAGCACCACTGCATGCAGCTGGAGAACTACAAGAAGAAGAAGAGGTAGATCTAGGTCAAATAGAACAAATCCTTCAGTGTGTGTCTCTCGCTAGAAGAAGGGGTAGATCTAGGTCAACTAGAACTTATCCTTCAGTGTGTGTCTCTCGCTAGAAGAAGAGGTAGATCTAGGTCAAACAGAACAAATCCTTCAGTGTGTGTCTCTCGCTAGAAGAAAAGGTAGATCTAGGTCAAACAGAACAAATCCTTCAGTGTGTGTCTCTCGCTAGAAGAAAAGGTAGATCTAGGTCAACTAGAACACATTTTTCAATGTGTCTCTCGCTAGAAGAAAAGGTAGATCTAGGTCAACTAGAACTTATCCTTCAGTGTGTGTCTCTCGCTAGAAGAAGAGGTAGATCTAGGTCAACTAGAACACATTTTTCAATGTGTCTCCCGCTAGAAGAAGAGGTAGATGTAGGTCAACTAGAACAAATCCTTCAGTGTGTGTCTCTCGCTAGAAGAAGAGGTAGATCTAGGTCAAACAGAACAAATCCTTCAGTGTGTGTCTCTCGCTAGAAGAAAAGGTAGATCTAGGTCAACTAGAACCCATTTTTCAATGTGTCTCTCGCTAGAAGAAGAGGTAGATGTAGGTCAACTAGAACAAATCCTTCAGTGTGTGTCTCTCTCTTCTCCTGTCAGCTATGATCTAGGACTACCATCTCATGACCATGAACGCAGCCTGGAGGCATGAGATGTAGGTCACGCAGGGCCGTCTCTCTAGATGGTCACATAGACTTAGATATGGAATGACCTAGATTGACATATCACATTTGTGTAGTGCTCGTATTTCACAGTGTTCTGTATGGTCACTTGCCTGTATTTGAAACGGTACATTGGCTCATAATTAACTGTAAATCACCAGTTAGAAGTCGTTAGGGTTAGGAAGCCCTAACCTTCCTCTGTCCTGTGGTCTCTTGTAGGAAAGAGCTGGAGGCACTGAAAGGTAAGCTGCCCCTTTATAACCCTTTAGCTGTCACAGGAGTCAGCCATGTTCCTTCTGTTTTGGTTTGGCCAATAGCAGTGCATCTCGGCGCATGCAGACTATTGGTTGAATTATACCGCACTTGTTGTGGGTGTCTGTTTTCTCATATCTAACTGTATCCTCTACCCCCCCCCCCCCCCCCCCTCCCCCCCCAGCGGAGCTGGACTCTGAGCATGCCCAGAAGGTGCTGGAGATGGAGCACGCCCAGCAGCAGAAGCTGAGGGAGAGACAGAAGTTCTTTGAGGAGGCGTTCCAGCAGGACATGGAGAAGTACCTGTCGTCAGGCTACCTGCAGCTCACTGACGGAGGTGAGACGCTGACCCCCGCCCCCTACTCTATAGGGTCACTCACTGATGGGGTCCTCGTCTCGTCTCTCATCTAAATCCTCTTTCCTGTGTGTGTGCGTGCGTGCGTGCGTGCGTGTGTGTGTGCGTGTGTGTGTGCGTGCGTGCGTGTGTGTGTGTGTGCGTGTGTGTGTGCGTGCGTGCGTGCGTGTGTGCGTGCGTGCGTGCGTGCGTGTGTGTGTGCGTGTGTGTGTTTGCGTGTGCGTGTGTATGTCAGAGCCAGCAGGCAGCCCGTCACCTGTGGAGGTGAGTGTTGAGGCTCTGGAGGAGGTGGAGCTAGCAGTCGTGTCGGACCAGGAAGCTCTGGACGTCTTCCTCAACTCTGCAGATGACATCATCAGCACCGCCTCCTCCCTCACCTCAGGTCAGGCCTGTTTTACTGCCACAGTACTTCCTTATAAGCTCTGTCTGCAACACGGTTTGTAGTTCTGTTTATAGTTCTGTTCTGTTCCCCCAGGACTGGACTCTGAGTGTTCTGTTCCCCCAGGACTGGACTCTGAGTGTTCTGTTCCCCCAGGACTGGACTCTGAGTGTTCTGTTCCCCCAGGACTGGACTCTGAGTGTTCTGTTTCTCCCCCACCAGGTCCAGATCTTGAGTCCTGGTCATCTGACTTGTCCATATGGGGATCCAGCCAGAGGGAGCGACTTGGCTCCTCCCTCCACACCGAACCAGCCAGCCAGGAATCAGAGGGGCGGAGCCTTGAGGAGGAAACCAATGAGGGGATTGGAGATGGGCCGCTGGTCCAATCAGATGAGGAGGAGGTCCAGTTAGACTCTGCACTGGTGGTACTGCCCGAGCCAATGAAAACCTGCGAGAGCTCTGACAGCGACTCGCAGGCCTCGGAGACTGCTGCTGAACTGCCCCCAGGGTAACGCCTACCTTCCTCCCCTGGACCCTTGCCAAGGGATATCAACGGGCCCCACCGACCCCCCTAGACCAGCCTCCGGGGGCCAGGAGGAGCCCAGCCCCAGACTGACTACTACAGTATAGATTTGGTTCTGAGCGGAGATGTGACTGAAACGGCAATCAGTGTTTATGAGCGCTTATGATTTCTCACCTCACAACAAATCAAGAGTTGTTTTTCTACAATCCACAGTGTTCCATGGAGACTCCTCTTCCTCTCAGACATTGATATCAAAATGCTAATAAAGTAGGTTAAGTATTTCACAGTTGTGGGCTTAGAGTTAGGGTGCCAACTGTATCAATACTATAATGTTATTATAAGACTATTGCAAAGCTACTGCATTGTATGTGTTCTGAGGAAGAAAGACTGTTGTGGAAAAGAGATTTCTTGAAAGGTTTTTATTGAGAACAGTCATTGGCCATCATGGAAGTGGCAAATAAAGTCAGAGCCAATGAAACAACTACCTGTGAGTCATCCTGACCAATCAGGGACGACAGCACCGTGATGAACATTAAGGCTAGAACATGCCACACATTTCATTGCCAGTGTTTAGGAGCAATATGGCTGCTGAAAACAGCGTGTTTGTTGTAACCAGGATTAGCTAGTTCTGGAGTCACCTGCTTTAGTCTTACCTGGGTTTCCTACAATCAGGCTTTAGTTTTACCTGGGTTTCAACCACTGTATTCAGCTGCCTATAGTGAGGTGTGGTACCATTTCAAACCTACAGTTCATACTGACAACACAGATTTTTACTATAATTACAGATTTTTTTTTGTTAGAAAACATATTAGCACCAGAAGTGAGTGGGACATACTCAACAGACCTCCACAAATCAGACCGAGAAGGGAATGTCTCACCTCCTCATCTCCTTATCTTCCTCAAGACTTAGTCACACAACACAAAAGAGTCACTTAAGCACAATAAGTGAATGTCTGGCTTTATCTGTGGTCTACAGACAACAATACAGGCAGAAATGGGAGACTGAGAAGTTTAGCACCAAGGGTATAGGCTTGTTGAGTCTCATAATACATTATGATTCATATGACAGGAAATATGTGGAATATATAATGTGACACGGTATCTTTACAATTAACAGTAGTCAAAACAATATAAATCAATTTTCATGTTAGTGCAAACCGAGTCTAAGGAGCTGGTTCATCCTTGGCTGGCCTGTGCTTGTCGGGTCAGCGCCGACACCTCGCTGGCAGGTCGCTGGGCTTGTCTTAGTCCTGGAGCAGGTTTGGATGGGACCTTCCCGACATGGCGACCGGTTACCGCCCCCTCCTGACCAGCCTTTCCCATGTGGCTGAGCGTCCTGCTGCGCGTCCGTGGACCGCTGACCTGCAGCCTGACCTCCATGACCTCAGGGGCAGAGTCTGTCTCTGCTGGGAGGCCCCGCCTCCTCCGGGACTGTCTCAGACCCCCGGCGCTCCTCGGCTCGCCCTGCGGCGAACACGGCTTCCTGTTCTGCTGCCCCCTGGCTACCTGGCAGGGCGCGGCCGCTGGTTTGGACGGCTTTGAAGTGCAATTTAGGGTTTTTCCTGAGTGGGTGTGTGCAGGGCGATGGCGGGAGCCTGTGTGGGGAGCGCGGCGTGGGCTGGACTTGGGCCGGCGGCGCGAGGGGTGGCGGTGGTTGGAGCGGCGAGAGTGGGGTTTCGGGTGGCGGGAGTTGGAATGTCTCCTGCGAAACGAGAGCCTGGTCTTTTTGCCCCGCCTGGTTTTGGGACGGCTGGTAGAACTCCTGGAGTGCAGAGCAGGGGTCCTGTTGGGTGGGGCTAAAGACCTGGAGGAGGGAGGGGCTAATGACCTGGAGGAGGGAGGGGCTAATGACCTGGAGGAGGGTGGGGCTAATGACCTGGAGGTGGGAGGGGCTAATGACCTGGAGGAGGGTGGGGCTAATGACCTGGAGGAGGGTGGGGCTAATGACCTGGAGGAGGGTGGGGCTAATGACCTGGAGGAGGGTGGGGCCGGTGGCCTGGAGGGAGGAGCTAATGACCTGGAGGAGGGA
Source organism: Borostomias antarcticus (assembly GCF_949987555.1). Taxonomy (NCBI): domain Eukaryota; kingdom Metazoa; phylum Chordata; class Actinopteri; order Stomiiformes; family Stomiidae; genus Borostomias; species Borostomias antarcticus. The sequence continues at coordinate 24,737,717 of NC_140243.1, forward strand.
GGGGCCGGTGGCCTGGGGGGAGGGGCTGAAGACCTGGCAGCTCTGGGAGGGAGAAGGCGGAGGGGCGGAGTCCGTTTGGCACAGGCAGCACGCTGAGTCGATGACGAGATCCCTGAGAGCCCAGTCGCCATGGAAACCTGTATCGGACAAACACACAACTGTCGTAAATCTGTATCAGTCAAAAGTCTCTGACTGGTGTCATGGAGTTTTAGCTCCTAATCCTTCCTCATATCCATCACTGTGGAAAGTGTCATAGACCATCTGTCAACATTCAGACGAGGTCGGGGGTCAGGGCCGTACCAGAGGCAGCCGCTGGGGGACCCTGGGGCAGCGGTAGCGCAGCTGGTTTGGGGTCGAGGCCCTGGCTGAGAGTCTGGTTGGGTCTGTGGTTGTAGAGGTGGGGGGTCTCTCTCTCCTCTCCGGCCCCTGGACAGCCTCTCCTGGCCGGCGGGTCACACCCGCCGCCCGCCCCCTCAGACAGCGGCCATGGCTGGGAAGCACTGGAGCACAACACAGCACGTACGATGCGTTCAGTACGTACGCAAACCCACAACCATCTTTCCATGTGCGCTAGTGTGTGTGTGTGTGTGTGCGTGCGTGCGCGCGCGTCTGTGTGTGTGTGTGTGTGAGTAAGAGAGAGAGAGAGAGAGAGGTTATTTGTGTGCATGAGAAGGATGATGACATCTGACAATGGAAAGTAGACCTTTCTATGTATGTGTATCCTCTGTGTATCTTAACTCATCTTTTCTGAGCATTGGCACATCTATTCAGAACAGTGGGCCTCATTCACCAATATCTTCTTAAGTTCTGTTCTTAAATTTCTTCCTAAGAACGTTTCTAAGGAAAGCTCCCGTCTGATTCACGACGTGTTCGTAAACCGCTGGTAGAGTTCTCGCCTGCCTGCGAATCTCATGGTTTCTCAAGTTCAAAGCTCGTGGCCCCTCACATGAATTAGCATGGGTAAACTCCCCGCCAGCCCCATATAAGGATATGCAACTACAGGGTCGTGCGCAGATGTCACTTATCTGAATGAATACCAGTCATTCGCGCACACGACACTCCAGCTTTTCGATAGCATAATGGTTAAGGTGGGGTTGTGTCAGGTGCGTTAGCAAATCAGAGGACTGTATTTCGAATCCAGCGTAGGCAATCAAAATCTGATTTTAATTCAGCCAAGTAGGCCTCCTACTACGAGGAATTTGCCTTGGTGCATAAACATAGCGAGGCAGAACAGTGCAAAATGTCAACGTGATAGAATACAATATACAAGCCTACATCTACAAAAATGTAGGCTATATAGCCTACACAGCTGTCAACGCTAGCAGTTGACAAAAGAGGTACCCTACTTATCTGATCTTATCTACATACTGTATAGAAATGGTTATTGTGTCATTTGTAAATTGAGTATTCAGAGTTTCATCTGTAATGACCATAACCTTGGAGCCGGCAGCAACATTTCACTGTGACTGGACATTAGGCTGCATATATAAAATAAAGTAATCGTGAATGTTTAATCTTGAGGAGAGATATGCAGGCCACTGGAGGGGGGCCGGCGTGCCCACCGTTGACTGAGTTCGACCAGCGCGTTGGTGCCATAATAGGGACAACAGCACTGTTGGGTGTGCGCGCCGCTGGCGATATGGATACAGACACCAGGGACACGGACCACCCCCTCTCCACAGCAGCCTCTCCGTCTAGCGCACTAACACACATCCAACTGTAGAATTGAGGTGACCGCAATCACCAAATGATGAAATGGTCATGGATTTGTTGGTAGGCTATTATATGTAGGCCTATACAGCGAAATCTCACGGTGCTTTTGCAGAACGGTCAAAGAATTAATACAAAACACAACACTCATTAATTTACACCAAAATCACAAATTATTAACACACAATCTAAATATTTTATCTACATCTTCAAGATCAACACGAATAACAAGCAATTCGGAGCGAAATGATTTAAACTATGACATATCAGATATTCTGACGCACACGTTTACAATGGAAATTATGGTTAGCCTATTAGTAGGACACGTTATTGGGAATTATGCAAATATAATTGTATTTCAATCATATATCATCCAACTGTAGAATTGAGGTAACCGCATCACCAATTTTGCATAGTCTACATTTCCGCACTCAAATGGCCTACTTGCATCTGCTTTTCAGTGTTCGTATATTCTGTTCTTAGCTGAGAACAAATCCCAGATGAGAAACCATTAGTGAATGCCAGAATTTTCTTAGAAACGGCGTAAGTATAGTTTAAGAAGAAATGCTTCTTAAAAACTTCTTAACTTCGTTGGTGAATGAGGCCCAATGTGTCCTGTCCGGTGTAGTGAAGGTTAGCGGGGGTACCTGTACAATTGGACATCTTCTTCGCCAGATGTTTGCCTCTCTGATTGGTGGCCAGACAGGAAGCAACGTCCTGACTGACAGCGGTTCCGTCCTGAGGAACCATCTCTTCCTTTTCCCCATCCTCCTGAAGATCAGCATCATCCTGTACACTCCCTAAGTGCGCCATGTTGCCAGGCAACGCGACTGTGCCTGTGAGGAGTAAGATGCAGGTATCTTTTAATGAACGTGTGTGTGTGTGTGTGTGTGTGTGTGTGTTTGCCTGTGTGTAGCCAGGGCCTAAGAGGGACTCAGACTGACCTCGTAAGCAAAGGTAGGAGAGGAAGTCCTCAGTCTTGGGAGGCCTGTAATTGGATGGGGCGACGGTGACGGGGTCTGGGGGCGTGGTCTTCAAGGGGGTGGAGCTAGGAGAGCTGGGCTGAGACTGGGCAAACTTCCTCTGAGCCTGCAGCCGCGGCCTGCAGAGGCACAACACAGACAGACAGACAGACAGACGAGGGACAGACGAGGGACAGAGAGGGACATGGACAGTTTGCACATGGTCGGCTGTGGCGATGAGGTTACAGACAAGCCGAGAGGGGAGGGGCAGAGACACCCCTCCTCCAGCTACAAACACACAGAGCTCTCTGCAACAATATTGCACACGTTCACTTCAACAGCTGTCAGACTATGACCAATTGGGCTGGCAAAAAGAAGAAAATCTGAATGTGTGCGTGTTTGTATTACTGTGTGTGTGTGTGTGTGTGTGTGTGTGTGTGTGTGTGTGTGATTGGCTCTGATACAAAAGGGATGCCAAGGAGGGCAGCCGGTGGGCAGCAGTCGGACACAGTGTGCCCTCTCACCAACCCAACACCACCTGTCGTATCACTCTACCTCCCTCTCTCTCTCTCTCTCTCTCTCTCTCTCTCTCTAACACAAACACAAAGACACACACCTCTTTCTGTCTAAGTTGTCCTCTGAGGTCTCCCTGCGGCCATGCTGGTTTTGAGACGAGCGCTGTGAGTGCTTCACAGTCAGACCTCCGTTTGACGTTGACCGGTGACAATGACGTTTAGTGGACGTGCCTGCTGGTCAGGAAGGACAGGCAAGAAGCGCCTCTATCACAGCTTCATAACATTAATAATCACCTCTATTACAGTGTCATAATAGTGATAAACAATATTCAGAAAGACTGATATTGAGGCTCAACTAGCCTTGTCATTAGCTGTGGGCATCTTAGCATCAATAACACCACTAGAACATAGCATAACATTGGAAACCAGTGACCTATGTGTGTATAGACGTACAGTAGAAGAGCACCTAGCCTATAGACCCTCAAATGAACCAATGGAGCTTGACTTCTTGGTCCAAATAAACCGCACTGTAAACTGTGGTATTATTGTTTTAAATGTGAACATAAACATGGTCAACTATGCGGCTGCTCACCCCCTGGGGCTGCGGCAGTGTTGGGGTTCCTCTGTCCGCTTCTGAACTCCCTCAGAGACAAGAAGAGAACCTTACGAACCACCCGCTCCTCACACCATGGAATCCCCTCACTGTCATCCTGCACATGATTTACCACATACGCACACAAACACACACACACAAACACACACACACAAACACACACACACGATAAAGAATCTGAACTATTGCGATAAAGTGTCAGGGGATCTCATCACAAAACACGGGCGGCAGAAATTCAGAGGCTGTGCCCTAAACCTACGTTCCTGTACGCAATGTACAGTTTGACCAGTGATGGCCTATTGTAAACATTACCCACTGGTGAAGCAGACTTTAGTTATAGAATCAAATGTAGATTACGTGTTTAATACTATAAGAAACCAAAGGACTACTTACATATTTCTTTTTAATGATGTTCCTTTTGGGTCTGTCTGTGCTCATCGTGTAAACCTGCTTGATGCTAGGAGCATGCAAAACCCGTGGCTTCAGAGCCAGACTCCTCTCTCTCACTGAGAGATCCACGGCAAGAAACACGAATTCTGCCTCGGATGATGACCACGTTAAAGCACAAATGCATTAATGGACCCGATCTACTTCAATAGTGTAAATAGGAGTGTGTGGCTAATGTTCCATCGTGGATGTAGCGATCCAACCAAGTCATTTGGGATCCAACGCGTCAGGGCCCTGCGGTTTTTGAGTTGAATGTCAAGATAATGTACAAAACTGTCTCCACAAAAAAAATGCGACGTCGTTTAAAGTGAAGCCTGTCGATCAGAAGTCCCACAGACGGCTAATAACGGCGTGGTTCTATCCTCCTCCTCTCGGTGAAAACAGAGCCCCAGCGGTCGGTCGAGGAATATAAGGAGTCGGGTGGAAATGCATCCACTGATGTCAGACGTAAGCAATTTCAGCGAGTTGATACGACACACAATTCAGACCAAACCGTCTACATACTGCAGTCAGGGGGCTTCTCTCTCTCTCTCTCTCTCTCTCTCTCTCTCTCTCTCTCTCTCTCTCTCTCTCTCTCTCTCTCTCTCTCTCTCTCTCTCTCTCTCTCTCTCTCTCTCTCTCTCTCTCTGTGTGTGTGTGTTTGTGTGTGTGTGTGTGAGAGAGAGAAAGAGAGAGAGAGAGAGAGAGAGAGAGAGAGAAAGAGAAAGAGAGGATGAAAATCATGTAGGTAGGTTATTTGTGTGCACGAGAAGGATGATGATATCTGACAATGGATATTTTTATTAGCAGAGACTGAATCTGATTTACAGAGCGTGTTACATATGGTCAGTGGTGTCATAAATGGAGAATGGCAGTTAATCAGAGTAAAACACAAATAATGCACTTTAGGAAGAAAGGTAGGCTACTCAAAGAACCCAGTGAGCATTTTCTGGTTGATAAAACGTTTAATAGACGTCTATAATCTAGGCTCAAAAAACGTCTAAAAATAGGTCAGAAGATTAAATCTAGAAATCAATATTGAAAACCCGTCTTGTGCTCACTGGGAACAGACAGACAGACAGACAGAAAGGTGCCACGGTGTGGGGTGAACTATAACATCTGACTTCTCAAAAATAAATCAATATTGTACTCTTTAAGTAATCCCAGTGAGCACAAGACGTGTTTTCAATATTGATTTCTAGGTTAAATCTCGGTGATATTCGGTCAGAACGTCGACTTGTTTTCGCCATATTTTCAACCAGCTAAAATGCGGTTACAACATCAACGTGTCACAAAACACAGATTTTGATTATTTGTTCAGTTGTAGCTGAGAGACTATATTGATTAGTGTGAAGGTTTTTCTCCAAAATCATATTGCACTGGTATTGGTCGGCGAAATGTGGTCTACACGCATACGTAATATCAATATGTCTGCTAGCAGCCAGCAAAATATGTGATTTAGCTGCCATATAGCTATCATATAGACCTACCTCATTTATGGCTATCATATAGACCTATTTTAGAATAAGCATAAAAGCATTATTACAATGAATTAAAAACTGTAAATACCAAAAATATGCACCAGACGTCCTGTAGGCAAGCAAGATAATTATCAGAGCAACAAATATGAAAAAGATGCACCGGAGACGTCCATAGGCTACAAGATAATGCTTTATTTTTGCACAAGTAGAATATTGATGTGTAAACTTTGATGCATGCAGCGCCGTAGCCTACTATGAAGAGTTTGAACACGCACATTGCGCATGCGCACATTTCCATCCATCACAGCGGAACGCAAGCAGCCGGTGTAGAGCAACAATGATCCCCTCTGATGCTTTTCACATGCGAGGAATTGGGAAATCTTTACTTTGGGGTAAATATTGATCTTTGTATTCATAAACTGCATCCTCTTAATTGACTTTTAGCTATTTTTGTGACACAGTTTGCTAGTGCTAGCTCGCTACGTTAGCTAATGTGAGCTGTTTAGCTAGTGACCACTCGGTTAGCGACCGAATTCATGTATCGTCAATTTAGATTATGTTTAATTCTATAACGTGTTTAGTGACTACATTAATGTATATCATCTGTCCTGGCATGCAGTGTGATTTCTGTACAGTTTTGTCTGCTGATAATACGTTTAAGCTGTTGAAAAATACACTTGCAACATTCCATGGCTTCCACAACATTCCTCCTGTTGTGTTTGCGTTGCATGGGAATGGGAATATATTTCCTTTAATTACAAGAGCAGATTATCTTCAATTTCAGATGCCACGTTTTGTTTGTCTTTCATCCATGTACGTTGATGTATATGATATATTGTAATGTTTGAAGGAGATTCATGTTCTTTTTCGTAAATAAATTATCCTGATGTCTTCAGAGGAAAGGGAAGAGCAGTCATGTTAGACTTGACTGCATGAGATCATCTTCAGTTGCAGACACCAGGTTTTATGAAGACATAAATCAAGGGACCAGTGTCCGGGGATAAGCCCAGAGTTACAAAAAATCTGAGAAATCAGAGAAAAATCTGAGAAATACAACTCCTATCCTTTTTAATTTCTCTTCCTCTGTCTTTATTTCTGCACCTCTGAGCAGTCATCTGTGTGGGAGCCCCTGCCCTGCTGCCTGACCTGATGTCAGGTGCTACCTGAACACCATGAAACACAAGAAACAGTACTGGCGATGACTGCGCAAGGAGTTTGCCTTGTATGTACACCAGGGATTGTTGGGAGTAGGGCCTTATTCTTTGACTGTGTGGTTTTGTAGTGTATGACACTTGTCTCTCTCCTCTTCTCTCTCCTCTGTCTCTGTCTCTCTTTTCTTCTTTCTCTCTCCTCTCTCTCCTCTGCTTAAGTAGCACTACATTTTCTAATTTGCAGACTCTTCACCAAGAAATGTATGTCCAAATTCAATATGAAGGGGGGCGGGGCGAGAAGAAAAAAAGGGCCTTCACAGCAATGTTGCTGTACTCTGGAGTTGAAGGTAATATATATTCAACAATATTTAATTTATGACTGGTTGTACAGTCAAAGCATATCACTTCATGGTATAATATACTTCATTATTTTATTCCCCTAATATTATAGGGGCCTTTATGAAGTCCAACGCAACAGCGAAAGAGCCTGGAAATATACAACGCTGTAGCTGGGTGTTTGGCTGACATCTCGGAGTGGATGACAACACATCACCTCAAGCTCAATCTGGACAAGACTGAGCTGCTGTTCCTCCCGGGGAAGGGCTGCGCGCATCGGGACGTGGCCATCACCATTGAAGACACAGTGGTGACCCCGACTCGGACTGCGAGGAATCTGGGTGAGACCCTGGACAACCAACTGTCATTCTCTGCACATGTCACATCCGCCACGCTCCTGCAGATTCATGCTCTACAACATCAGGAGGATTCGACCTTTCCTCACTGATGAAACGGCACAGGTGCTCATCCAGGCCCTGGTCATCTCCTGCCTGGACTACTGCAACTCCCTCCTCGCTGGGGCCCCGACGTCTACCATTAAACCGCTGGATCTTGTCCAGAAAGCTGCTGCTCGCCTAGTGTTCAACCACCCCAAGTTCTCCCACACAACTTCCCTTCTCCGTTCCCTACACTGGCTCCCTGTAGTGGCTCGCATCCAGTTAAAAACTCTGGCGCTAGCCTATAGGGCAATGAAAGGAACAGCCCCCTCCTACCTCCAGGATATGGTCAAACCCTACACCCCCTCCCGACCGTTACGCTCTGCTACCTCGGGGCGACTGGTTGCCCCGTCACTCCGAGGCCCCTGCGGTCGATCGACACGGTCACGGTCCTGGCCCCGCAGTGGTGGAACGAACTGCCCACTGACATCAGGACAGCAGAGTCGCTGCACATCTTTCGTCGCAGGCTCAAAACTCATCTCTTCAAGAAGTACTAGAACAATCCTCCCTCCTCAGCACTTATTGTATTTTAGATTGCTATTCTTGCACTTTGCCTTCAGCACTAGATTATGCTCTTAGTCACTTGTTTGAGAAAGAAGATGCACTTGTGAGTTCTGGGAAGTAGTAGTATATTGGCTTTTCCTACGTTAAATGCAATTAATGTTAGTCACTTTGGATAAAAGCGTCTGCTAAATGACTGTAATGTAATGTAACGCCATGGCGGACCACCTCCAGCAGGCTCCTGGGAGGTCTGGTGAGGGTAGCTTTGACCACAGCCCCAACAGATTAATGCTTTTTTATTTTATTTAAGGGCAAATATTTTTTCATGTTTCTCATCCTTTCTCAAGGACCTTTTTTGCCCTGTAGGTGGTCATTCTAGGCCACACCCAGGAGCGTGCGCACACACACACACACACACCATTATAGATCCTCGGTCCTCTTTCACTGATACGGATTACTTCCTGGCCCCTGTTCTGCCCTGTTATATCCCCCTTCTCTGTTAGAGCCTGTCTGGATGTGAACTGAGGCCACATCACATGCATAATTGTGTGTTTGCTGTTTTGCATACATGTGTGTTGGTTCCATATTTGGTCAAAGAAATAAAAAATAAATTGTAGCCTGTGTTTTTTGTCCCAGTAGAAACTGTTAATGTTAATTTCACTGTTTGTTTGTGTGTGTGTCATATGCTGCTGGTTGGCTGTAATCCTATAGCCAGAATTACTTTAACAGTTAAATTTTTCATTGAGCATTTTTCAGTTGAAAAGTCGTTTAAAATACGGTTTGTGGTAACCGGTGAAATTACATGCAAAACTGGTTCAAAAGTGCAAAGTGAAATACCGGCTATTTAAAGACATTGATTAAACGTTCACATTTACACTACATTTCACCAATATTACACTGGTGAAATATGGTCTAAATGTGAACGTTTAATCAGCGTCTAAAAACAGACGTTGTTTCACTTTGCACTTCTGACCTATTTTTAGACGTTTTTTGAGCCTAGATTATAGATGTCTATTAAATGTTTTATCAACCAGAAAAAGCTCACTGGGTTTGCACGTGCGTCTTTGAATTTAAGGATATGTAGCCTATTAATTATAGTACAGTGGTTTAGCTTCATTTTGCAGTATGGTTTAGAATGTAGTTTCCAGTTTCCAATGCAGTTTCTGACATGTTTCCCCTCTACATCGCTTAGTTGAATATTTTACAGGAAGGTGGACTTAAGACCTTCTGTGCCTTCACAGCCTCACAGCTTCACATGCGATAGGCGTTTGTGAATTTTGATCGTTGGAACGGTGATTGATTAATTGTGCCTTGGAGGCAGAACCATGGAGGTATAATATAAGGGGCAGAACGTCCCACCGATTGCAGATTCCGCAGATGTCAGGGACGCGTTTGTTATCAGTGGTAAGTTAGTTTATGCATTTATAGATTATTTGTACTAATGCAATGCAATGATTTATATATAGGTCTGCAGACAGTAGTGTAGATTGCAGCATGAATTGGTGCATGGATAGATCTTAGCCAGGGAATGTCGAGTGCCAGTGACGATCTGGGAGCTTGAACTCGTTGGATGAGTCGGACTCGGACCCATCTCATCGGAATCTTGAATTACTAAGATTATGAGGCCAACTGACAAAATGTGAAATGTCTTTGAAGCAAGGGGCATAAGGGGGGGGGGTGTCGAAGTTGAATAAACCTCAGGAACCATTCATTGCGCCATCTTTTGTCACTCAGTCTAGTTCAGTATCTACGGACCGTATTATTTCGTTACTCACCAAAGTGAAGACAGTTTTCGAACGATAAAAGCCTTTTCTCAGATGTGGCTTCACTTGCAGCCCCCCCCCCCCCCCACACACACACACGCACACAACTTTTGTATAAAAAACACTTTTTTGCACTCAAGTAAGTTGTCTAGCCTTTTTCTCCTTCGTCCAGGTGAAAATGGAGAAGCCGTGGATCCTGGCCACCTCACTAGGAGCAAAAGGAGGAATCTACCATTGCTTTGCTCCCCTCATCCAGGAGCACTTCACCATCATCCCTCACAAAGAGTTTATAAAGGACCAGAACAAGTTTGCAGAGAAGGTGAAGGCTGTCTTTGTCTGGGGAGGGGAGTTCGTGAAAGTGGACCAGGCTCTGCTGCAATCTCTACCCAGCCTAAAGGTGGTAGTGAACGGAGGGGTGGGGGTGGATCATCTAGACATCCCCATGATTAACAGTTTCGGGGTAAAAGTCTGCAACACACCCCACGTGGTTGATAATGCCACTGCAGACATGGGCATAGGTTTAATGCTGGCGTCTGCCAGGAAGATCCTGGAAGGTCATCAGTTCACTCTGAACCATGAGACAGAGGACCTCCCAGAGAGCTCCATGGGGACAGATATCAGCGGAGCCACGCTGGGCATCGTAGGAATGGGCAGGATCGGTTACAAGGTGGCCAAAAGGGCCTACGGCTTCGACATGAAGATCCTCTACCACAACAGGAACCGCAGGTACACCACTGCTACACCAAGCTGTCTCCACTCACTACCATGGCCGTAACTTTTGTGGGTGGTTAGGGGGGGGTCAAGAACCACCCAATAATAAGAACAGGTCAATATGACCCCCCCCCCGTTAATATACCATGAAGGGCCTGGAAATTGGAATAAATGCACATGCAAAAGACATTATGCTCTTGGCCAATACTAAGGTTTTAAATGAAGATTACATGTGAAAGTTCAAAGTGGAATATGTGGGACTATGGGAAGGGTAGCACATTCCGTCTGGTTACAGGAATGTGCTAACAAACTGTGTTTGTATTCTTGTCATTCTTGAAACGGTTACCTTGTTTAATTATTTTCTTGCCAGTCCACAAGGAAGGTTTGCAATTAAGAGTGCTGAGAGACGAGGAGAGGGGGTGGGAAGGGCAACCTAACCTACAGTATGAGAGTTAGGGTGTTGGTCAGCGTTGAGGGTGTTGATATTAAGAGATTGTGTGTGTGTGTGTGTGTGTGTGCGCGCGCGCGTGTGTGTGTGTGTGCAGGCCGGAGGATGAGGAGAGGGTGGTGGGGGCCACTTACTGCCCCAGTCTGAAGGATCTGCTGCATGGTTCAGACTTTGTCATGGTGGTGGTGAACCTCTCTCCTCAGACGCAGGGTCTGATTGGAGCCGAGGAGCTGGCCATGATGAAGCCCACCAGCACACTCATCAACATCAGTAGAGGTGGGCTATGTGAGGGAATATTTTTTGGAGGAATAATGTGCCAACTCCAGTAGAGTTTCAGAGACTTGAAGAAGGCCTTGTGGTGGCCCAACACCTTACTAAGACACTTTCTGTGGGTTTTTCCTTTATTTTGTCACCCATCTGTACGTTTAAACAAAATACAGAGCTGTAAAACAGGGGAAATTATTATGAGACAGGAGATCAAGGCGTGTGGAAAAGGCTGCTTTGCTCATGAATGAGGAAGTCAACCCGGTACAGTCCCTGAACTCCGAAACCCAAAACAGCTGTCTCCCCCCTGTGGTGAGACTAGGTATAAACAAATGTTAATACAAAAGTCTGGAGGATTTACAGTAATCCAGAATACCCGGTCAGGAAAATAAGATAAATAATAATCATAATCGATTGATTATATAATAATAATAATAATCAATAAAAGTAACAAAATATAACACAAAACCATACATTTTGTGTGTGTCACACATGCACGTACACACACGCACAATAACAAAAAAACAAAGATTATTTCCATCACTGATTATGGGCACGTGTGGCAGGGCGTGTGGTGGACCAGGAGGCCTTGGTGGACGCCCTGCAGAGGAAGGTGATCAGAGCAGCAGCCCTGGACGTCACCTACCCTGAACCCCTACCCATGTAAGACCTGGCCTGCCTTAGCCTACCCATGTCTGTCCTGGATGTATGAGGATGTTGACCTGACTCTGCGTTGTTCTCCCCTCACCAGAGGACACCCCCTGGCCGCACTCCCCAACGTCATCATCCTGCCCCACATGGGCACCCACACCCTGCAGACCAGCGGCATCATGGTCCAGAGGATGGTGACCAATGCCCTGGCAGCGCTGTCTGGGACCACGCCCCCTGATGAGGTCAAAGGATAGGTCAGAGGATGTTTCCTGCCTGACGGACCAGCTGGTAGCACCGCCTTCATTACAAAGGGCGACCGCTGTGAAACCCTGATACCGTCCAGGTCATGCAACAATCTCCACGAGAGGATGGACAGACTGAGGGAAGGGAGACAAGGTGGGGGACAGGGGGTTCCTTCTCAGAGATAACAGATGTATGTTCTGACACCTTTATAACAAACATACTACAATATGAAGGCTGAACACTGTTAAAGTCGCACAGAAATGAAAAAAGCATTCTGTCCCATTTTGGTTCACATAATTGGTCATAGTGTTCACCTATTCAACGATGTATGCCCAAAAAATTACAAAATTCTACTTTTGTTGTAATCTTATATCAGAGTACTGTATATCATTTCTTACTTCCTGGAAAACGGTAGGTCACGTGCAATTACGACACCAGGTACCTTAGATTTTAGGTCAATAATCTCACGACCTCCACCCTGTCAATCAAAACGTCAACTACTCTCCAGTGTTGAATATCCCGCCCGCTCGATAACGTTCCAATGAAATTCATCTAAACGTATGTCCCGCCCTTGCAGCCTGTTTCAGGCGGAAATACGTCAAAGTAGGGAAGCAAGATATTCTCCAACTTCCCTTTCGGTGCGACTTTAATGGTAGGTCTGTAGCATAATAGATTATTGCTACAGATATCAGTAGCTATTTGTAATTTCTCGGTAGATAGGAGATATGTATTCTCATATCAGAGAATATGCAGCTGGACTGTGGTCTCTTCTATAATTACCCCACAAATCACAGGGTATTACAACTCTGACTATACTATTTTAAATAAAGATTGATTTGATTTTGACTGGTTTACAAAATGTGCTGTACAAATCCTTTGATGCCAAATGATCAGCAGGAAGAGTGAAGGCATTTGGCTGTATCTTCATCCTCTGACATCACTCCAGGAACAGTGTCTTATGAGGGAGAGAGGGAGGCGAACACACCTGGATATAAGGATCAGTGCACCTAAGAAGGGGAGCTGCTCTGAAAACACATTAGAAGACTGGATACAACGGAGGTTGCATCAAGGCACCTGTATTCACCCTCTCTCACCTGCCATGACCTTGTCACCTGCCATTGTCTTCCTCCTACTGCAGGCAGGCTGGGTTTGAGACTGGGAGATATTAGGCAATGGAGGAGTTGACTTTGCATCGGTGCTCCTTAAAATAGGTCGGGGATCGATGGACCCACGCTAACAGGTGTGGTGTCACACCTGGCACAGCGGCAGACGCACCTGCAGGCAACAGATACGGCCCAGGCTGATGTCAAGGTCAACCTTGGCAGTTCAGGCAGTGTGGGTGTATGTGTGAGCAGGGGCACTTTCACCTCATTGGAGAGTCTTAACCATGCAATATGTTAATTGAGTGACGTCACTTCCTCACTTCCTGTCCGCCATGTTGGCCTCTCTGAGTTAGGAGATGCTTTGAACAATCCAAACAAAATAGTTGGACCAAACATAGATTGAATTCATCCTCGTGGTTAGTCTGGGGTATGGATGACTAGTTAATGAGCTCGTGCTGACCGGATCTACAGCGGAACATCTTTCATAGCTGCGCTCTGCTGCGCCTGCGTGACGCTGGAAGAGACCCTCGCGACCTGGTGACACCAGCCAGACGCACGGGTCCACGCACGGTCCAGAGCTCCTGTCTGTCTGTCCGCGGGTAGCTGCCTTACCCTGGATCCTTCACTCACATCCGCATGACTACACTTTACATCCACTGTGCGTGGCAGGTCACATAGCTTAGATAGCGTGGGGATTTGAACTCTGCCGCCAAATGTGAGCTGTGAAGTGAGCTAGGCTATCTCACTGACCTGAGTGATGTGGCTTCAGATACATGCATGATGTAGCTGTTTAGTCACTGCTTTAACAGTCTAGCTCGTACACAACAAGTGTGCATGCTCGTATCTAGGACACTGTACATATCCCCCGCATGCTAAGCTAATTGTGTTCTAAGGGCTGCTCCCCTGAGCCTCAGCTAGCTGGCTAACGTTAGCTTAGCTAGCACTAACCTTTCTAACAACGAATATATCAGAGCTTAGCCCTAGGAGCGATAAGCACATTGCGGGATCTACTTAGTATTTTTTTTTAAATTGTATTTATTGTTGTAGTAGCTATTGTTTATTATATTGTCTTTGAGACGTTTCGCCTGGTGCAGGAGGGCATCATCATCATGTCCACCTTGTTTACATGATGGTCCAGGTTGTTTACCTGCTGTGACAACTGTCTCCTCAGGGCAAAACATGTACCAACTACCTGTGGAGAAATTGGACAAGATAAGGAAATCGCGGAAGAGAGTGAAAAGTATACTGAGTGACATTGGACTTGAGAGTTGTAAAGAATTGTTGGAGGTTAGTTGATGGTTTGTGAGTGTTGATTGGCATATTATAGAATATTAATCCAGCACATTATGTAATAAATCCGGTATTATTGCAAGTCATCTGAACCGGAAAACTAATAGGATGTCTTTTTGCACTTTCCCTAACATTGTTGTACATGTCAGATATGTATAATCAATTGACGAATGCTTCTCTCTCACTATGTATTTTAACAGGAACTGAAGTGCTTTGACGCAGGTGATGACTGTTTTGAGAACACAGAGTGGGATGACTTTACAGATAGCTTCCATGGCAAACGGAGAAAAAAGGTATGAAGCTTATGCCGGCCTGCACCTACCGACTGTCCCCCTGATTTCAAAGTCTCAAACAAAAGTCCAAATTCCAAAATCTAGAGTCTTGCTGGAGTTGCTGCGCCCCCCCGTGATCACAGTCGTTAGATGTAAGCTGGTCTTAACTCGATTCTGGACAGTCTTTGTCACGTCTTGGCCTTACGACAATATCAAACATGTTTTATATTCTCGCAAGTCTTTAGTCTTGACTTGTGCAAATTGTGTGGTTCAATGACGTGACCGTTATCAACAACCAATAGGTGATTTGCAGAATCATAGTCTGTGACTTAAAACTCTTTTAAAAGTCTTTAGATGTGAGAGGGTGTCAGATGACAGTCTTTTAAAGTTTTATCAAAGTCTTCTAGTGGACAGCATTAGTTGGGTTGTTGTTTTCCCTCCACTGCTGTTGTTCTCCAGTAAGGCTTTTATACACCGATGCAGAGCTCCCTTTGTTTCAAAGTGCTTGCTCCTCTCTGTCCTCCCTCTTGTCCAGTGGGACTACCGTACGGAGACCCTGTCCTGCGCCCTGTGCTGGTTCTCCACGCGGTCCTGGTACACGTTCCGAGCCCATGTGCAGCGCTGCCACGATGAGGAGGTGGACCTTACCACCCTGGCTAACTGCCCCAGCTGCCCCTTCATCAGCCACCCCGACGTCGTCAGCCAGCACGTCAAGCTGTTCCACGGAAACGCCGCCGCCAAGGCCTCGCAGGCCGCCTTGCGGGCCGCCTCGCCGGGTTCCTCGCCGGCCCCCGACCCCCAGATGCTCTTCAGCTTGTCCACCACCAACGTTGGCGACAAGTACTCGTGCCGCAGCTGTGGCTTCCACGACTCGCTCATCTACGTGATGAGGAAACACGTGTTGGTGAATCACTACAGACAGGTGCTGACGCTCTACTTCGGGCAGCGGGGCGCGCAGGGGCAGGCGGCCGGGTCGGGCGGCGCCAAGACGTCCCAGTTCTACTGCCGCGTCTGCAGCATGCCGGCGGAGACCTCGGAGCACCTGCTCTACCACATCCTGAGCTCGGACAAACACCGCGAGGTGCACAATCAGATACGGCCGCTCATCCTGCAGCACTTCAACGTCGCGACCGGCAAGAACGGCAGCCAGCAGAGCCTGCCCAACCTCGCCCCCCGCGCCATGCCCAAGGTCGTGTCTCTGGTGTCCAGGTCCAGCAACTCGGCGCCGGGCAAGGGCCCGTCGTCCGGCACGGTGCTGCTGGCCCCTCCCTCCGCGCCCACGGCCCTGGTGTGTTCTGCCGGGGGGCGCGTCCTGCTGCCCCCGCAGGCATCCGCGAAGGGCCTCTTCCTGACGGGCTCTGCCGTGGCCGCCCTGCAGAGCAACCCCACTAACGCCGCCATGTCCACCCTGAAGAATGCCCCGATCAGCATGCTGCTCAACACCCCTAAGCAGCAGCCCTTCACGGTGGGGGTGACGCGACAGCAGCAGCCAATCACGGTGAAGGTGGCCCAGCAGCAACCGATCACTGTTGGGGTTCCGCAGCAGCAGACTCGCCAGATCCTCCTGCCTCCAGGGGTCCAGCTCAGCGTCCAGAACAAGGTTGGGGTTGGCGTGGGGGGCAATCAGCCCCTCATGCTGTCCCAAAGGATGCCGATTCCCCAGGCGGCGCCTCGCGGCCAGGTGCTCTCCACCCAGTCTATCAGGCTGGTTCCTACGGGCAACAGAGTGAACGGCATGCCCACCTACACCCTGGAGACTGTGCAGATGGCGGTGCCCGTCCAGACCGCAGGCGTGAGTCAGGTGGTCAATAAGGCACCCATTCTGGTGTCCGCTCAACAGCCGCCTGGCCAAGCCCCATCAGTCCCTGCGCTGGGTAACGGCGTGGTCCCCAATCCGAGCCCTGCTGGCCCCGTGTCCCGCCCGCCCACCGCCGGGAGCAGCTCCTCTGATAGGCCCAGAGAGCTGGTGGTGCACACCCAGTTCCTGAGGAGATTTCGGAACACTGTGAAGTGCACCAGGTGTCAGATCCTGCTGTCTGATAAGGGTATCTTCCAGCATCTCCTCCACGGCCTGCGCTGCATCTTCTGCCCACTGGTCTTCTACTCTATCCCCCAGTTGATGGAGCACTGCACCCAGGAGCACAGCCTGGCCCACAGCGCCAACAGAGACTGCCTCAACAGGGAGTTCAAGCTTCAGACGGACGCGCAGGGACATCTGGTTATCCCCTCGTTCGACATGAGCACCAGCGTGTCTCAGGACCTGCTGGGCTTCAAGCACCTCAACCTGGTCCTGGTCACCACCTCCGGAGAGAAGATCTATCTCCAGATGTCCGAGGAGGCGAGGAAGTCGGCGTGTCCCACTCTGCCTAAAGACGGCTGTCCCTTCTGCCCGGAGAAGCCCCAGAGCAGCAGCGAGTACGAGCAGCACCTCAAAGCCAAGCACCACATCGTCCCCACCATCCACGCCATCCTCAAGACCCCGGCCTTCAAGTGCGTGTTCTGCCTGGGCGTCTACGCGGAGAAGTCGACCACCAAGACCGTCTCCATTCACGTGCAGCGCTGTCGCTGTGCCCCCAAGGCTGCGAAGGACGCAGAGAGGCTGATCAACCCCGACCCCAACAGCCACACTGTCAACGGAGGGGTCCCCCTCCCTGCCTTGGACCGGGTTAAGGACTCGGACCAGGATAAGCCTAAGACCCAGAGTCAAGCCCAGGGTGCACCGCGTTTCACCTTTGACCCCTCCGTGCCCATGACGCTGGACCCCACAGGAATGGAGATGTGCTCGTTTGAGGACAGGAAGCTGTTCCTGGGTCGCTACTTCAACAGGAAGCCGTACCTCTCCAGGCAGGAAACGGACGCGCTGGCGGGTCGCCTCTGGTTCAACCGGACTGACGTAGCGAGTGTGTTCGGGACGAAGCGCAGCAAGTGTCTGAAGGCCATTCGGAGCCGCAGGGCCGCCGTGTTCCTGGGCTTCAACATGACGGAACTCCACAAGCTGAAACACAACCTCCTCCTCCCGGAGGCGGAGCCGGTCAAAGTCGTAGAGCTGCCTGCAGATGTAACGTTAACCGAGGGAAAGTAAACACATACGATACAGTTCCACCCGAGTGACACGGAACTCAACAACTCTACTTGTTGGAGAGGGAAGACATAGAGGGAACACCTGAGGGAGAGTGATGAGAGAGAACATGTACTTCCAGAGGGAAAGTAAAAAGACAGGACGTACAGTATATTATCGATTTTTCATTTAACTATTCTAGATGATGTGTGTGAGAGGAGGATATATTTTGGATGCATCACTCTTTACACATGACGGTGGTTATTTTTTCTTACTAAAAGTGACGTAAAGCGAGCTGTCATTTGGACAGCATTGAAAAACACGGGGAAGAGTCATGAAAATATCTGCCCCTCAGCGGTAATTTCAGAATGAAGTAACCAGTATTTGTCATTACACACTTGAGTTCACTCATGCACACCTTTAGACAAGAATTACTGTGTTGACTCTCATTTTGTACATGATATTGTTTGGTAGAATTCTAATGTGTAGTTTTTATACATTACTGTTAATATACTGTAACTATAGATTGAATCCATTCTATTTATTTGGTACCTGCTATGGTTGATGGCTCAGTCTTTCACAGCCTGTTTACAGTATGCTGTAGTATATTGCCTTTCTTGTGATACCCAGTATCACACACACACACACACACACAAACACACACATACACACACAAAACATGGTCCATGATAAAATGCCTCAGTTCTTGTGTTGAATTTCATTCCCCATACTACAGTTTTCCATGGTGTGCTAATCGTTACATCCAGTGAGATTGCTGTTTTGTTCTTTTAATTTAAGAGGCCATTGCTTTTATTGTCCTTAAAACGCAGGTAGACCTTTTTTTCTTGTTTGTAATAAATCACACATCTCTATGAAACATCCACCTGTTTGTAGATTGATCACCTTTAAAGACCAGACAAAAAGAAAATCAAACTTTCTGTCAGGTGTCCATTACATCCGTGATCGTGATCACTTCTTTACGAATGAGCGACTGACATCGATTACTTCTCCCTTGCTCCACGATCATGCCTCTGACATTGATTACTTTTCCCTCGCTCAGACATTACTAGCTGCTGCGTGATCAGTTAACGAGTCGTTCTCATCGCGAATCAATCTGGTTAATATATCGTTTTAGCTGCCTACAGAAGTAATATTTTGACATGTTTGGAATTAATACATATTCAAGACTTCGAGCATGTATTCTCCGCCAGCACTACGTGACAAGTGGAATGGCAATGAAAATATTGTCAGTAGCTGAAGAAGTTGACTATAGATATAATGCTCAACCATGCCATGCCGGTGTTCACACATCAACAGTCCGGGCTAAAAACCTCATGAAGAAGTTTCTGAACAAATCAAAGTAAGCTAATGTTAGCTAAGTAGTCATTTGTGGGATGGTGACTAATCCTGCTACTAGTGGCTAACTGGTTACGTTAACTAACGTTAAACCCATTATTCTCAACAGGAAGAAGCTATGGTATGAAACACCGCCTCAGGTGAGCACCTGACAATTTGATCTATCTGGATTAGCCTCTTCCCTTAATCCTTCCCTTGATGAAATCTCTGGTGTGACATGATTATATTGAGCTAGACGAAACCATGTAGCTTCTTCTCTACCAGTCCAGATCAGCGATTTAAGGGAGGAAGGACGTGGTGAATAGGAATGGTGTCTAGATGGATGATTTTGTGCTCTACGTTGTAACGATGTTTTCTACTTCTGAGTTTTCTTTGTGGTCTCAGTCTTCATCCAGTCAGCCAGACTTTATGAAGCCACCTAAGAAACGAGGCCAAGAGGACACCAACCGCAGCCGGATCTTGAACTCTGTCTTGTTCAAGGCCACTACGGACCTGCTGACCTCCCCAGAACTGGACTCTGAGCTCCTCAACTACAGTGTGGAGATCTCCAGAGTATGAGTGATATGCTCTCCTTCCTAATATATACACCCCCTACTGTAGAGGAGGTAGAGTGGGTCATCCAATGATCGTAGGGTCGGCGGTTTGAATCCCAGCTCCTTCTGTCCATTTGTTGGAGTGTCCTTGGACAAGACACTGAACCCCCTATTGCTCCCAATGAACAGACTAGCACCTTGCATGGCAGCTGCCGCCATTTGTGTGTGAATGTGTGAATAAGTGCAGTCCATTTACCACTGCCTCCTCTCCCTCTTATTGAGCGGAGACAATGGTAAATGAACAATGAGTCTCTCAACTGTACATCAGATCACTGTGACTATACTAGTAAGTAAGTAAGTAAGCTTTATTTATATAGCGCTCTTCACAGCACGGATGCACAGAGTGCTTTACAGTAATTAAAATGGCAATACAACACGAGACAAAATGAAAACGACACAGAACAGAAAAAAAACAACATTGCGAGCAGCAAGGCGTTATAGATGGCCGAAGGCCTGCCTGAACATGTGTGTCTTAAGAAGTTTTTTGAACATGAGTTCAGTGGATGGCTCTCTCAGGGCCTGGGAAAGAGCGTTCCAGAGTCTTGGCGCCACCGCCTCAAATGCTCTGTCACCCTGGGTTTTTAGTCTGGTCCGGGGCACCGCCAGGAGACCCTGGTCGGATGACCTCAGCGACCGACTCAGAGAGTGAGAGTGTAAAAGTTCTGAGATGTAGGCCGGGGTCTGTCCGTGAAGAGCTCGGTGGGTAAACACCAGGACTTTGAACTCGATCCGGAGGTGAACTATTGTGTACTATTCCCTTGGCAGACTCAAAAGTATGGCAACTTTAAATTTGTAACATTGTGTGTGTGTGTGTGTGTGTGTGTGTGTGTGTGTAAGGTGTCCATGTCGCCAGACTTCTCCAGTTGCAGTGTGTACTGGAAGACCAGTGGTATGTCAGAACAAGACGATGTGATCCAGTCAACCCTGGACAGGAGCAGTCCCCGAATTAGGTCAGAGCTCCGCACAGCCACTCATCCGCGGCGGCCCAATCCCATACCCAGCGGCCCAATCCCATACCCAGCAGCACAACATAATACTGATGCCTGGTGGAACTGATGGGAAATGTTCTCCAGTGATATGAACTGCCATGTTGTTCAGTGTATCACGTGTTGGTGATGGTGAAATGTGTGCTTGTGTTTTGAAAGGTACCTGATCATGTCACACCAGACCATGGGTGGCGTACCACCTCTGGTCTTCATCAAAGATAAACAGTATGCGGCCATGGTTGAGGTACGTGATGCTGTATTATAACCCAGAACCCACACTGAGCACACGTGAGGGAGGTTGAGACTAGAGGTTGGTCAGTGATGGAGGCTGTTGCCCGTTGTTAGGTGGAGAAGCTGCTCCAGACGGCAGACTTTGGTCCTGAGGACCTGGATGGACACCAAGACGGAGGAGGGTAAGAACATCCTACTCCTTACCCAGGCTGTTTTTTCACTTATTTATAGAGTAATTTATTTTCGTCTTAAGAGACCCTTTGTTGGGTGGAGTCTATTCTAAAACTGACCTGGTTGACAGAGTGTGTCATTATGTCCACTAGAGAACAATTGCAGATGGCCGGCAGCAGCCCCCCTGCTCCGTCTGTGAAGCCTGTTCTGTTTGGCGTCGACCACGAGGCACTCGGACGGCAGATACAAGACTACAAACAGCGGGGGAAGGAGGCGGGGTCAGGGTCGGAGGCCCCGTGCCCGGCGCTCACCCAGGCGCAGGTGACAGCGCTGGAGGAGTACAGGAAGCAGAAGATCATCGAGAAGAGGAAGAAGAAGTCCAAACGGCCTGTGGATGATGACATCACGCCAAAGGAGTTCCTACTGGCGCGACATAGATGGGACCAGGAGGTGGAGCCTGATGAGGGAGGAGCCTTCAGCCAGGAAGACACTCAGCTCGTGGAACTGATGGCAGAGGAGAACAGAAAGTCCTAATATTCACTTCCTGGAGTGTACTGAATATCTGGGCCCTGTTGAAAACCTGGAAAATGTAACTTTATATTGACCATTAAATAACAGACTTGCCATTGTATAGTCGTCACAAAGTCATCATGTAAGATCAGTGACGACGTTGTGGAAGAGGACAGAACGGCACAACTGAAAGTACTGACATTGGGCTCTGATCCCCTGCTTTGCAGAAACGTGCTTGAAACGTGTCAAATGGGTGGATGTATGTTTTTGTGTTACCTGGTTCTCTGTCAATAAACAAGTGTATTATCTTAATGTAACTTCTTTACCAGCTCTCTTTCTAACTACTCCTCAATACCCAGCCACTCCTCAATACCCAGCTGCTCCTCAATACCAGCCGCTCCTCAATACCAGCCGCTCCTCAATAACCAGCCGCTCCTCAATAACCAGCCGCTCCTCAATAACCAGCCGCTCCTCAATACCCAGCCGCTCCTCAATACCCAGCCACTCCTCACTACCCAGCTACTCCTCAATAACCAGCTACTCCTCAATACCCAGCTACTCCTCAATCACCAGCTACTCCTCAATCACCAGCTACTTCTCAATCACCAGCTACTCCTCAATACCCAGCTACTCCTCAATACCCAGCTACTCCTCAATACCCAGTAACTCCTCAATACCCAGCTACTCCTCAATACCCAGCTACTCCTCAATACCCAGCTACTCCTCAATACCCAGCTACTCCTCAATACCCAGCTACTCCTCAATACCCAGCTGCTCCTCAATAACCAGCTGCTACTCAATAACCAGCTGCTACTCAATAACCAGCTACTCCTCAATAACCAGCTACTCCTCAATAACCAGCTACTCCTCAATACCCAGCTACTCCTCAATACCCAGCTACTCCTCAATACCCAGCTACTCCTCAATACCCAGCTACTCCTCAATCACCAGCTACTTCTCAATCACCAGCTACTTCTCAATACCCAGCTACTCCTCAATACCCAGCTACTCCTCAATACCCAGTAACTCCTCAATACCAAGCTACTCCTCAATACCCAGCTACTCCTCAATAACCAGCTACTCCTCAATACCCAGCTACTCCTCAATACCCAGCTACTCCTCAATACCCAGCTACTCCTCAATACCCAGCTACTCCTCAATACCAGCTACTCCTCAATACCCAGCTACTCCTCAATACCCAGCTACTCCTCAATAACCAGCTACTCCTCAATAACCAGCTACTCCTCAATAACCAGCTACTCCTCAATACCCAGCTACTCCTCAATACCCAGCTACTCCTCAATACCCAGCTACTCCTCAATAACCAGCTACTCCTCAATACCCAGCTACTCCTCAATACCCAGCTACTCCTCAATACCCAGCTACTCCTCAATACCCAGCTACTCCTCAATACCCAGCTACTCCTCAATACCCAGCTACTCCTCACTCCTGACGCTGCCTCATGGAGGTATCACACTTTTGGATCCCAAACAGAGTACATTGGAAAGAAATATGACAGGTTCACTCACACAAAACATGGTTGATAATGTGTGGAATGCCTTACGTATATTTGACATTTGTGTAAAATTACACACTCAATAGTAATGAAATGATACATTTCAAGCCATACAATAGCAATAAAGGATGCTATAAAAATAAAATAAAATAAAAAGATCTCAAAAGGACGCAGCAAGGCAACATGCTGAGATTTCGTTCCCGTCCCAGACATTATAAGTCCATCGTCTCCACAGTCTGTTCCTGTGTTTGCAGGGCCTCTTGGACGTAGACAATGAACTGGTTTGCGTCGTCTCCCTGTGTGAACACTGTAACGGTTTCGATGCCCTCCCCGTCTGACGCTACCACCAGGTGGTGCTGTTCCCCCAGGCCCACCGCCCGCTGGAACGCCTCCTGGATCAACACCGCCTGGTCGCCATGGTTATCCTCCGACTCTTCCCCCGCCACCTGGAGCACAGCAGCGATGTGACAGATTCAGAGGCTTTCCTAATCCCAACCTAAACCCTACCTCCTGTTACCCTGTGAACACCTGAGTAAGATGGCAGGTGAAAGCTAAATATGAAGGCTGGTTTGTTGGTCATTGTTGACGGCAGCGTGTAAGGGCCTTTAAAGCCCAATTCACACTCCCCCATTGACCAGGAAACACCAACATTTCAAACATTCTCTTGTTGGTTCAGTTTTCCAATTTTGTACCTGCCATTACACCCAATTTTTTATAACGTACACAAAAAATTTCTCAACCGCAAATAAACATTGGTTGTGTTACTACGGCGACTAGGGTGAGAGAATTCAGGTGTGATGCACGTTACAAAAGTGTATCAATTAATTTGAAGAGTAATTATTGTTACGCGCATGACGGTAAGGTTGTCAGTTAAGAACTGTTCCAAGGATTCTATGGAGAACATGGCTGTTCTCCAGGTAACCCGTTGTTTACATTTCTGAATTTCAAAACAATGTAGTATTTAAGTGGATGGAAGCTCAACATCAAGAACAGACATATGATTACATTACATTCTGATGGGAGATGGATTCCCTTTCCTGCAGCTTTGACCAGACCCTTGAGTTACAGCAGAACAGCTCTCTTCACTATATTCTCTCTCTGACTACCTCTGCTGCCCCTGCTTATGTGGAACACAATCAGAAATCATCAACATATGAAAATAACTAAAATATAATTAACTACAGAATATCTAGAAAATATCCGAAACATTCCCTTTTAACACAAACCCTAATATCAATTTAAGAAATAATACTGGCCATTTTCACGTAAAAATAAATAAATTCATTCACAACAAGAACATGATTAGCTGGCTAATTTGTCAGAGAGTCAATGTTGCTGTAGACTAGGAAGACCACTAGGACAACAGTAGTAATGTTCCCACGGACTAGGATGACCACTAGGACAGTAGTAATGTTCCCACAGACTAGGACGACCACTAGGACAGTAGTAATGTTCCCACGGACTAGGATGACCACTAGGACAGTAGTAATGTTCCCACAGACTAGGATGACCACTAGGACAGTAGTAATGTTGCAGACTAGGACGACCACTAGGACAGTAGTAATGTTCCCACGGACTAGGATGACCACTAGGACAGTAGTAATGTTCCCACAGACTAGGACGACCACTAGGACAGTAGTAATGTTCCCACGGACTAGGATGACCACTAGGACAGTAGTAATGTTGCACACTAGGACGACCACTAGGACAGTAGTAATGTTCCCACAGACTAGGATGACCACTAGGACAGTAGTAATGTTGCAGACTAGGACGACCACTAGGACAGTAGTAATGTTCCCACAGACTAGGATGACCACTAGGACAGTAGTAATGTTCCCACAGACTAGGATGACCACTAGGACAGTAGTAATGTTCCCACAGACTAGGACGACCACTAGGACAGTAGTAATGTTCCCACAGACTAGGACGACCACTAGGACAGTAGTAATGTTCCCACAGACTAGGATGACCACTAGGACAGTAGTAATGTTCCCACAGACTAGGATGACCACTAGGACAGTAGTAATGTTGCAGACTAGGACGACCACTAGGACAGTAGTAATGTTCCCACAGACTAGGATGACCACTAGGACAGTAGTAATGTTGCAGACTAGGACGACCACTAGGACAGTAGTAATGTTCCCACAGACTAGGATGACCACTAGGACAGTAGTAATGTTCCCACAGACTAGGATGACCACTAGGACAGTAGTAATGTTCCCACAGACTAGGACGACCACTAGGACAGTAGTAATGTTCCCACAGACTAGGATGACCACTAGGACAGTAGTAATGTTCCCACAGACTAGGATGACCACTAGGACAGTAGTAATGTTGCAGACTAGGACGACCACTAGGACAGTAGTAATGTTCCCACAGACTAGGACGACCACTAGGACAGTAGTAATGTTGCAGACTAGGATGACCACTAGGACAGTAGTAATGTTGCAGACTAGGATGACCACTAGGACAGTAGTAATGTTGCAGACTAGGATGACCACTAGGACAGTAGTAATGTTCCCACAGACTAGGACGACCACTAGGACAGTAGTAATGTTGCAGACTAGGATGACCACTAGGACAGTAGTAATGTTGTAGACTAGGACGACCACTAGGACAGTAGTAATGTTGCAGACTAGGACGACCACTAGGACAGTAGTAATGTTGCAGACTAGGATGACCACTAGGACAGTAGTAATGTTCCCACAGACTAGGACGACCACAAGGACAGTAGTAATGTTGCAGACTAGGACGACCACTAGGACAGTAGTAATGTTGCAGACTAGGACGACCACTAGGACAGTAGTAATGTTGCAGACTAGGATGACCACTAGGACAGTAGTAATGTTCCCACAGACTAGGATGACCACTAGGACAGTAGTAATGTTGCAGACTAGGACGACCACTAGGACAGTAGTAATGTTGCAGACTAGGACGACCACTAGGACAGTAGTAATGTTGTAGACTAGGACGACCACTAGGACAGTAGTAATGTTCCCACAGACTAGGATGACCACTAGGACAGTAGTAATGTTCCCACAGACTAGGATGACCACTAGGACAGTAGTAATGTTCCCACAGACTAGGATGACCACTAGGACAGTAGTAATGTTCCCACAGACTAGGATGACCACTAGGACAGTAGTAATGTTGCAGACTAGGATGACCACTAGGACAGTAGTAATGTTGCAGACTAGGACGACCACTAGGACAGTAGTAATGTTCCCACAGACTAGGATGACCACTAGGACAGTAGTAATGTTGTAGACTAGGACGACCACTAGGACAGTAGTAATGTTGCAGACTAGGATGACCACTAGGACAGTAGTAATGTTGCAGACTAGGATGACCACTAGGACAGTAGTAATGTTGCAGACTAGGATGACCACTAGGACAGTAGTAATGTTGCAGACTAGGACGACCACTAGGACAGTAGTAATGTTCCCACAGACTAGGATGACCACTAGGACAGTAGTAATGTTCCCACAGACTAGGACGACCACTAGGACAGTAGTAATGTTGCAGACTAGGACGACCACTAGGACAGTAGTAATGTTCCCACAGACTAGGACGACCACTAGGACAGTAGTAATGTTCCCACAGACTAGGATGACCACTAGGACAGTAGTAATGTTCCCACAGACTAGGACGACCACTAGGACAGTAGTAATGTTCCCACAGACTAGGATGACCACTAGGACAGTAGTAATGTTGCAGACTAGGATGACCACTAGGACAGTAGTAATGTTGCAGACTAGGATGACCACTAGGACAGTAGTAATGTTCCCACAGACTAGGATGACCACTAGGACAGTAGTAATGTTGTAGACTAGGATGACCACTAGGACAGTAGTAATGTTGTAGACTAGGACGACCACTAGGACAGTAGTAATGTTGTAGACTAGGACGACCACTAGGACAGTAGTAATGTTGCAGACTAGGACGACCACTAGGACAGTAGTAATGTTGCAGACTAGGACGACCACTAGGACAGTAGTAATGTTGCAGACTAGGACGACCACTAGGACAGTAGTAATGTTCCCACAGACTAGGACGACCACTAGGACAGTAGTAATGTTGCAGACTAGGATGACCACTAGGACAGTAGTAATGTTGCAGACTAGGACGACCACTAGGACAGTAGTAATGTTCCCACAGACTAGGACGACCACTAGGACAGTAGTAATGTTCCCACAGACTAGGATGACCACTAGGACAGTAGTAATGTTGCAGACTAGGACGACCACTAGGACAGTAATCATTTACCTGCTCCAGTACGGTTACTGTGCCAGGTGCCATGGCAACCATTGAGGCCACAGCGTCGTGATTCTCGGAGCCGAGCTCGATGATCTGCTGGAGGATGTTCACTGTTGAGGGCTCTAGCCCCGCAGCTGTCGACACAACTCCTACACACACACACACACACACACACACACACGCACACACACACACACACACACGCACACACACACGCACACGCACACGCGCACACACAAAACAAGGAACACGGAGGGGAAGTCAAAACCCATTGATCTCTGGAGTCAAGAGTTCTGAGCATTTCTGAGCCCGTGTTCTGACCGTTCTCTGTCACGTGCACGTCCTGGAGAGCTGAGACGGCCGTCTCCGTCCCCTCGGTGGTCTGCACCTCCTGGGTGGTCTCGACCCCCTGGTCCCCCTGCACCTCTTCAGCCTCAGAGATCTGGAGGTACTGGGTGGCGGCCTCTTCTCCACTCTCCACCACCTGATGAGACAGGCAGCGCTCAGGGTTCAGGATGGAGCTCAGGGACCAAAAATGACACCTACCACCTAGTATGCTGTGATTGGTGCATTAGCTCCTGGCTGGCTCCAATTGGTGCGTTAAAACTTCGTCGGCACCGATTGCTGCTCGCAGTGAGCCGTGATTGGAAGTGCTACCTCCATGTGGGCTGTGACTGGTTCATTAGATTGCAGTAGGCTGTGATTGGTGCCTCACCTCCCAGTGGGTGACTCCGGCTCCATTGTTCTCCACCAGGCGGAGGCCATGTTTGTTCTTCAGGTGGCGATTCATCTCCCACCTGGTGCCGTAGGCAAACTCACACACCGGACAGTTGACTCCGCCTTGAGAGACACGTACACGCACGCGCAAGCACACGCACACACAGGGATCAGTCTTGGAATTAGGGATGTGACACTAGTATTAACATACAGTATAATAGGTATACAGACAGTCAGACAGGCAGATAGACAGACAGACAGAGAAACAGCCACCCAGACCAGCGGTCAGCCGAGGGGACAGACCTTGTTGTTCTACGGCCTCAGGGACAGCAGTCCCTCCGGGCCCGGCGTTGCGGTACTCCTCCTCAGGGTGCTTCCTGCTGTAGTGTCTCTTCAGGGGTCCCGCGATGTTACAGGAGTAATGGCAGTGAGCGCAGCGGAAGGGCTGGGAACCAAACACATGACTGACAGCTTAACCACAACATCATTCGGAATAACGCTGTCTTCACCACAATTCCACAGGCGAACGCGTCCGTAGATGACGTAAAGGACAGACCGACAGCTTTCCCGGGTGTTGCAGACAGACTCACCTTGAAGGAGGCGTGTTGCTCCATGTGTCTCAGCAGCCCGGGCTTGTAGGCGGCTGTGTAGTCACACTCTGGACACTTGTGCTGCTTCCCTGTCAGACAGAAACAAGAAGATGTTATGCTACGTTCACACCGGGCGTGGCGAGAAAATTTGCCGCGGGATCCAATGGGTTCCCGCGCGAATCCAATGGGTTCCCGCGCGAATCCGCCGCAGAAAAAGTTTTACAAAAATTAACTTTTGTGAATGTCGCCGCGCGGCGAATCCTGACCGCCGGGTTCGCCTGATTCGTGCCGCCCGCCGCCCAGTTCACGCGAATTGTATTGACTTTCTATGTAAACTCTGTAAAAAAAAAAAAACTGTACAAAAATGTGCGCCCGCTGTGAACACAGCATGAGTCAGCTGCCAGGAGAGGATAGTGTTGTGGGCACGCATTGAGCCTAGGGATGCCCGATATATCACCAATCATATCGGTATCGGCCGATGTTAGTCATTTTTTAATATATCGGTATCGGTCCGATGTGCAAAACAGGGCAGATGTGAACAATTATTTCTGTCTAGCTGCTGATGTGTGTTGTTGTTGAGAGGAAACAATGTGTAAACCTATGATTTATCGAATTTTCCAAATGTTATGGAAACAGAGACAGAGTTTACTTGTGTTTTTCAGTATGTACAAAATTTGATTATCATAGGAACTTGTTTCTATAAAGAACATATCGACATCGGTAAACATCGGTAAACATAGATTGGAACCCCATCTAGGGTCCGGTTGCTATGTACTTATGAATGAAGTATTGTCCAATCATATTGTACTGAATTGGCAGTACTTAAGTGATCTATTCCATATACATGGGACCCTCACCTTCATCAGAGTGCATCAGTCTGTGGCTTCGCAGAGTCACTTTGGACTTGAACTTCTTGCCACAGGTGTCACACAGGTGACTCTTCTCCGAGCTGTGTCTGTTCATGTGGGCCTTCAGGTTGCTCTTGCTGCGACTGGCGTAGTCACACTGGGAGCACTTGAAGGGCTTCACTCCTACGCAGCAGTTAAAGGTAGGGTAAGCGAAGCACTTTTTATTATATTTTTTGCAATTCTCTTTACATCCCGACAGCAATCAATAAATAAAATGATCTGACACTAATAAAAATAAAAAAGGTAATGTGGAAGTCGCAGGACTCTAATGTAATAAGTAAGTAGCCTGGTTCTTGAGCCTAGAGGCCTATAGGGCAGGAGCCTATCTCCTGATTCCTTAGCGTGAGGCAGCTTGATGTACAAGTACACCCCCTGGACATCACGCTAGTGTGCCCGGTTGAAACACCTGCCTGTCAACCTACCTACCTGCCTATTGAGTGTCATTTGTTTCCCCCCCTGCGGCTTTGGAGGGAGGCCTGTAGGGAGGGGCAGGGATTTTTCCGTTGGATTTTCAAAATCTACCGTACTCTTCGTGGTTTCTCCAAAATCGCTTACCCTACCTTTAAGAGACGGGCAGTTACCACAGGTTACAGTTGACATTTCAGTGCAAACTTGCACCTTGAGAATAGAGACGGCGTCTGTGGGAGACTGGGTGAGGTGACCGAGGAGCTGAGCCTCTGTGAGGGGTGCAATCCTGACCTTCGTGTGCCCAGATGTGCTGCTGCAAGTCGGTGCCGTTCCTCAGGAAGTAGGAGTCACAGTAAGGACACTTGGACGGCCGCGTCCCGATCCTGCCCTTCACCTGCACGCGCACGCCCAGGACCTCGGCCAGCGCGCTCATCGGGGTCTCTGCAAACACACCTGCTGTCAGCCCCAAAACAACAGCCTCCAAATACTCACACCGGAACACAGGAAAGACCCCTCGGAGGATAGGATTTTGAACAGCAGTATGAAGAGAAGAACGACTATAACGCGAAGACGTACGGCAGCAGCGCCCGCGCTCACCTGGATGGTTGGTTTTGATGTGATATCGCAGCCTGTCCTCGGTAAACTTCTGGTCGCACGCCGGACAAGGGAAGGTTTTTTTCTCCTGAAAACAAGATGGCGGCAAACAAGACTTTTCGTTTGTAAACCCCTAGTTTTGTGGGACCGGGCGTAAGCGGTCTGAGCTTCCTACCTGATCCGAGTGGGTCTTGATGTGCGCTTGTAGCTTGTACTTGTCGGACGTGTTGTAGGTGCAGCCCTGGGCGGGGCAGCGCAGCAGGACGTTGCTGTGTCTCTGGACCATGTGGCGCTGCAGGGAGTTCTTGGTGATGGAGGAGTAGCTGCACTGGCTGCAGTAGTGCAGGTGCTCCTTGGTGTGCGTGCGCACGTGCAGGTTGAAGTGCACCTGGTACCAGAACAGCTTCCCTGAGACACAGAGGGGGGGGGGGCAGGAACGCGGGGGTCAAGCCACATCGTGTACCTCAGGAGAGTCATGTTGTCATGGTGATGAGTGTTAGCGGTCAAATAAGGCGGTCTTACCACAGTATTCACACTCCAGATCCCCATACACCCTCCGTATCCTCTCAAAAAGAGCCATGCACAGACGCCGTTTCTGCATCTTCTCCACTATCTGCTGGAAGGCACTCGGCTCCTGGGCTGGCGTGTCTGCAGGTGTGTGTTCTGTCTCCAGCGCGGGTGTGTCTGCAGGTGTGTGTTCTGTCTCCAGCGCGGGTGTGTCTGCAGGCGTGTGTTCTGTCTCCAGCGCAGGTGTGTGTTCTGTCTCCAGTGCGGGTGTGTGTGCAAGTGTGTGAGCTGCCTCCTCTACGCTTTCTGCGTGACATTTGTTTTCCTCGCTCTTTGAGCTGCCGGGCGTCTCCTGACTGACGGCTTCCTGCGCCGTCTCTGCGGTCTCCCGGTGGTTTGCTTGGTGTGATACGGAGGCCTCTGCAGCAGGCTTGGCACCATCCGGCTCTAGACTCCCTACCTCTCTCCCAGTCTCTCCCCCCTCCTCTCTCCCAGTCTCTCCCCCCTCCTCTCTCCCAGTCTCTCCCCCCTCCTCTCTCCCAGTCTCTCCCCCCTCCTCTCTCCCAGTCTCTCCCCCCTCCTCCTCTCTCAGCCTCTCCCCCCCTTCCTCCCCCTGCGTCGCCCCGTCCGCCCCCTGGGCGTTGAGCTTGGCCAGCTCCTGCGTGATCATCAGCTCGTCCTGCCTCAGCATCTCCCTCCGGAGGTCGTCCCCGGGCTCCAGCAGGCAGTAGCTGCTGCCGATGCACTCTGGGAAGGCCGTCGCCTCCTCCCAGTCCGGGTGGGCCTCCTGCAGGTGGGCCTTCAGGCGCAGGGAGCTGATGAACTTCTTCTGGCAGGAGGCGCACACGTAGATGAAGGGGTGCTTGCGCACGTGCGCCTGCAGCACCGGCAGCTTGGTGCAGCCGTGGTCGCACAGCTCGCACTCGAACGGCCGCTGGGTGCCGTGGACCAGCGTGTGGCGGTCGCGCTCCAGCTGGTTCTTGAACTTGCGCTGGCAGGTGCTGCAGTGGTACAGCAGCTGCCGCTTGCCCTCGCGGGTCTGCAGCCTCAGCTGGTCGTAGGCCTCCCTCACCTTGTCGTCCTCCATGTTGTGGGTCTGGCGGACGTGCTTCAGCAGGTTCTTGATGTCGGAGTACTTCTTCTTGCAGAAGGGACAGTGCTGCTTGATCCTCTGGTGAACGCGCTCCACGTGCACCCGGAGCTGGCCCCTGCTGAGGCAGCTGAACGAGCAGCAGCCGCAGCTGAACTTCTCCCCGGTGTGTTTGCGCATGTGGACGCACAGGTTGGCTTTGATGGCGCTGGCGTAGTCGCAGTGGGGGCACTGGAAGGGCTTCTCCTTGGTGTGGATCCTCAGATGGGCCTGTAAGGAGTGGCGGAACTTGAAGACCTTGTTGCAGTACTCGCACGTGAAGATCTTCAACTGGGTCTGCATGGACCTGGAACAACAAGACTGCACCGGTTAAATACAGCCATGTGTTACGTGATCAGACGAAAAGATGTAGACACGATTGGTCTCGAGCCGAGACCAAAGACCACAACGGAAATAAGTCTTGTGCCATCCTTGACATTTTTATAATGCCCGACTTGCACAATTGTGTACTTTAATTACTGTCTAATAAATTAAACTACAGTAAACTAAACCCAGAAGTGACATAGCCGACAGCTGATCTTACTACCTGCAGGCCATCAGTGGTTCCTGGTAGGTATCTTGTTGGATGGCGTACTCCTGAAAGCCTCTTCTGGGCTCCTCTGCCTGGGAGGCAGCATCCTTGGGGGTGGTTGCCTGGGGGGCAGCGGCCTGGGAGGTGGTAGCCTGCGGGGCAGCGGCGGTGGCCTGGGACTCTGTGGAGGGAACAGACTCCGCCGGAGTGGCCTCAATCGGAACTATCTTTGTAGCGCCTGGAGAAACAACAGCAATTGAACTTTCAGTGAAGCAAAAAAATAAAAATTGTAACAGTGTAGAGAATTTCTTTAACCGAGGATAACTCTCACAGATTTGTAACTATTTTATGTGACAACCGCAAATTCAAGTGTCCATGGTCTTGTCGGCCTCACCCGGGAGCGCCTCATGGGCAGTTAGGACCACATTGATGATGGGGTTTTTGCACGGGGTTCCCACGTGTTCCTGCTGCTTCATGGAGGAACTCTTCTCAGAGCGTATGGTCCGGGCCCTCTTGGAGCTTCTCGCTCGCTCCTCAGGACTAGGCACCGCTTCACTCTCTGGCTCTGTGGACAGAGATCACACAGCATCACTCAGCATCATGCGGCAGTCATCTAGATACAGACATCCTGGATGTTTCTCCTACCTTCATGATCCTCGTCCTCCTCCGCATCCTCCTTCAAAGCCAGGCAGATGTGCTTCAGAATTTGCCTTTTGTTGCTGAACTTGCGGTTGCATCTCTTGCAGTCCAGGGCCTTGTCATTCTCCTCTACAGTCTCTGACTGCACCTGGGCTGGGGGTATGGAGCTGGGGTGTGCCACTAGCCTATCAGAACAGCTCTTCTTGGTGGAGCCTTTGGGCCTCCCCCGTTTCCTCTTCACAGGGCTCTCTGTGAGGGCTGAGGAGTGACAAGTTATTAACATGTTCTGTATTACCTAATCAATGTAGTCGTGGGTGTTAACATGTTCAGGGCTGTGTGTAGCCTATACTGTAAGGTGACTGTGTCAAGCGTTCTGGTTGACGTGATGTGTGTAGACATGTATCAGGGGACTGTAATCATGTAGTTAAGGTTGTGTGTATGTAAGGGCTGTCTGACCTGTGTCTTCCTGGGCAGGGCCTGGTAGAGGCAGGAGAGGTACTATGATCTCATCCTGACCCAGACCTGAAGACTGGTGCTGCTGAGAGCAATGGAGCAGGAGCTCATCCCGATGGTGAGAAAACCGGTTGCACAGTTTGCACATGTAGATTCTATCACCTGCATAACAAGCACGGACAAGTAGAGTTGTTAGTTTCGACTCGACACTTTCAACACAAACTGATCAAAACACATAGCTGTCTTCCAGCAGGTTAGTTGGCCGCAGCAAAGTGCTAACCTTTTTAGCGAGTTCAATGGACTTTGCAAGCTAATTCAAAGACCTGCTACTTTTACCTTAAACATGTTTGTTTCCTACAAAGAATCGTCCTGTCTGAGATAACGAACATATTCGAGCTAAAACATGGCGCTTACCTGCTTGAGACGTGCTCATGTTTCTCACAATATAGACAATATTTAAGATGTGAATTGACAAAAATGCATTACTGATAAACTACTAGAACAAAGATTTGTAAATCTTAATTCTACATTATAAATTCAAGGGTTTCTGGCGAATCTGCGTTGTTTGGAATGGCGGATGAAGTCTTCAGACGAGCGGCGAGGGGATCAGGATCGGTGTCACATTCTAGGACGAGCGCCACCTGTGGCAGGGAGGACCTGCACCACTTCCACAGAGGGCAACTAAAATCAAAGTCGGATGTATTTCACATAGGCCTAGTGCATATCATACAGGTATAATTTGCAATGAAATGTTATTGCTAGCTCTCCTAAGTGGGCGTAATACATATAGTAAAAAAGAAGGAAAAAATACATAACTACCATGGTTAGGTAGCTAGCTTATAAATACATGCCACTTGCTTATTAACAGTGACTATTGTAGACAGTCCAACCCGGCATTCTCTCAATAGATTCAAACAAGCTATATTGTGTGAGCAGGGGAACGCCGGAGAAAAACCTGTGCCCTCTGTGGTGTTATGGCTAGTTGCTCAAGCTCAAATGATCAGCATGCTCCTCCTGGTATATATCGGCATTTGATACTACCATAATAAACACCAAAAAAAATCTTGACAAACTCATTCCTGTTCCACACATCTGATAGTGTTCATTATAAAGCTGTTGTCAGCTTTGTCTGCAAGAACGCTCTTCATGCATTCTCCTCTTCAGTTACCCTCCACAACCATTCAGACACAAATATTTATATTCAAGATGTTTATTTGTGAAAAAATAACCTGTTAAAGTGACAGAACAGCTAGCCTACAAGAGGATAGTGAGAGGCTTCTCACAGGATACCTGAGTACAAGCCATGTCGCATAATTACCCAGGGGGGGGGCGGGGGGGGTCTCATACTGATGCGCTGGTCCTCGCCGTGCCTCCTCCAGACAGCCTGGTCCAGAGCGCTGCCTGGCAGACGGTCGCCAATTCAGTCAGAGTAAACCGCCTCTCCCCAGCCGCACTGACAGGCCAGAGCTGAGTGTAGGATGTTTACAGAGTCTGGACAGGATGTTTATAGAGGCTGGGTGAGATGTTCACAGAGGCTGGACAGGATGTTAAAAGGCTGGATTAGATGTTTAGAGGCTGGATGATAGCTAAACATAACCCATTTAATCCTATGCCACTGTACATCATCAGAGAACTAAAATGAGTCGTTTACTATACCAACACCAATGAGGAGAGTCTGGGCAACCAGGGACCGCAAACATCATACTGGAAGTTGGGAGCAAAAACGCAGCTTCCAGTCGGGGATGTTTACAACACCTGACAGCCAATTCCAATGTGTCAGTTGCTCTCAGGCTCTATCCTTTTATCAAATCTCCATGGTGTATACCAGTACCTCCCACTAGGACAAATTCTACAAGGTCATGTCTGACCTTGGCTGCCCCCTAGGGGTTTGAGAGGGATCATGCACAGAGTGTTACAAAGTGGTTAAAAAAAATACCATAGGTCTTGCTGAG
This sequence comes from Borostomias antarcticus, assembly GCF_949987555.1. Taxonomy (NCBI): domain Eukaryota; kingdom Metazoa; phylum Chordata; class Actinopteri; order Stomiiformes; family Stomiidae; genus Borostomias; species Borostomias antarcticus. The sequence continues at coordinate 24,773,701 of NC_140243.1, forward strand.
TTCATCCTTTACCGTCATAACTTACCTCCCCAGCCAGGCTACTCCACACTCGGGCATGTGGTCTTTTTCTATAAGAAATCATTACATGGATGTCTTGAATAATTTGAAAGACCCGTGTGAATAGCTGCCATTTTAACACATCTATAAACATCTACTATCGGGCAGATGTGATCCGCAGATAACATCTTTCATCTCATGAATTCCTTGCAAACTACAGCAATCCCATATACAGTAAATATACAGTAAACACTGGCTTCCTATCGTCTCTCACTGACCAAGCGATCCATCCCCACATCATGCAGGCGTCTAGGAATAAGCAGGCTAGTTAGCAAAGCAAATGACACAAGAAACTCACAAAGTAGCCTAGCTACGTTATGAACCGAGCAAGGCGAACGTTACTAGCCAGCTAGCTCATATGTACATTAACGTTAGCCAGCTAGCTCACGTTAGCTTTCCGAAGTCAAATACGAGCAAGTTAGCAAACCAAGTAGAGAGAAGGACATCGCACCATGTAAACATAACATGTACCTTGCTAGTTCTTTCCTGGACACGGTTAGGCGTTTATAAACTGGTTAAGATCAAAACAACAAAAAGTCAACAGACTACTTAGTTAGCCAGCTAGCTTAGCTAGCACTGCGAGAGAAGTCAACGTGAACGTGACTGCATAGTGAAGCTTTGCTCCAACTGGACTCAGCTTGTGTCCTTTCCTACTAAGCTTGGGTCCTTTCCTACTCAGCTTGGGTCCTTTCCTCGGCCGTGCATAATACAGCCCCAACGAGAAGATGCTTCACATAACCCACAGAGATATAACACGATCATCCGGCTTGTACAGAAGTTTTCCTCCTCTCCGCCATTCTGTGTGTTTCCTTCCGCTCGTCTTTAGGATGACCTTTAGTTACCCGACACTATTATCGACGTAATTGTCATGGTAACTCCGCCTGGTACGTGGCTGTTTGAATTGCTGGCTATCAAGGTTATAAGCAAGGAAGGGTGGATATCCAATTAATAACCAATTAATGAGCATGTACTCTATACACGAATTGGCTTGGATCATTGGACCCCAGATGAGGTTACAAAGATGGGGGAAATGTGTGTTTCAGGGTTCCCATCAAGGCTTTTTTATTTAATTAATCACAGAAAAAAACATGTAGCCTGACACACCTGCAAAACATACCATACATTCCATCCTCATGCAGAGAGAGCAATAAATATATAAATACAAATTGTTTATTTTTAACGCCCCAAATGAAAGCACACTTGGACAAAACTCGATGGGCACATGCAGATTAGATTTTGCTCACTCCAACATATCACCCACAGATCATTATTGTAAGCTATGATGTTGATCTCAAGCAGTAAATAAAAATCCTAATCTTTTTAACAAATGATTTGAGAAGAGTTATTGCACTAGGCAGTGGTGTTTTGTCTCTTGATGGATCTAAGTTGGATCACAGTGATGCAGCAACTTGCCAAAGTGAGAATTCATGAAATGATTAGTCCGCATGGATGTCTGTTTGGAAGATACCACTGGTGAGGAGTTTCAACCCGCCAGCTCCACGCCCCCGTCCCCCTCCCCATCTCCGTGGGAACGGAGTTCGTCCAGTGTGTGGGCGAAGCGGCTCCAGTCTTCTGGGTGGGGCAGGGCCAGCTGAAGGACACACAGAGAACACGTCAGAGGGACAGGACACACAGAGAACACGTCAGAGGGACAGCTGAAGGACACACAGAGAACACGTCAGAGGGCCAGCTGAAGGACACACAGAGAACACGTCAGAGGGACAGCTGAAGGACACACAGAGAACACGTCAGAGGGACAGCTGCAGGACACACAGAGAACACGTCAGTGGGCCAGCTACAGGACACACAGAGAACACGTCAGAGGGACAGCTGAAGGACACACAGAGAACACGTCAGAGGGACAGCTGCAGGACACACAGAGAACACGTCAGTGGGCCAGCTGCAGGACACACAGAGAACACGTCAGAGGGACAGCTGCAGGACACACAGAGAACACGTCAGAGGGACAGCTACAGGACACACAGAGAACACGTCAGAGGGCCAGCTGCAGGACACACAGAGAACACGTCAGAGGGACAGCTGCAGGACACACAGAGAACACGTCAGAGGGACAGCTGCAGGACACACAGAGAACACGTCAGAGGGACAGCTGCAGGACACACAGAGAACACGTCAGAGGGACAGCTGCAGGACACACAGAGAACACGTCAGAGGGACAGCTGAAGGACACACAGAGAACACGTCAGAGGGCCAGCTGAAGGACACACAGAGAACACGTCAGAGGGACAGCTGAAGGACACACAGAGAACACGTCAGAGGGACAGCTGCAGGACACACAGAGAACACGTCAGTGGGCCAGCTACAGGACACACAGAGAACACGTCAGAGGGCCAGCTGCAGGACACACAGAGAACACGTCAGAGGGACATCTGCAGGACACACAGAGAACACGTCAGAGGGACAGCTGAAGGACACACAGAGAACACGTCAGAGGGACAGCTGCAGGACACACAGAGAACACGTCAGAGGGACAGCTGCAGGACACACAGAGAACACGTCAGAGGGACATCCATACGGTCACTGTTTTTATTTTCTTCCTCAGGCAGCGCTGGTCCGCCACAGGTCAACTCCTTATGTTCATCAACTCACCTCCCCAACATCATAGATCCCAACACCGCCCTCGGAGTCGCCCACGGCAACTTCTCTGCCGCCCGACGACCACCTGACCCGGTTCAGGGCGCACGGCCCCTCCATCGTCACGCTGGCGCACGGAACCTGAGACACATGCAATCTTCATCATCATCATCATCCTAAATCACTATATTCCTCAGGACCAAAACTGCTGCTGCCTGTGACTGTCTACTGCACCACCAAGCAGGTCAGGCTTACGGTTAGGGGTGAGTGTAACCAGAGTCTCACCTCAGTGTCGTTGTCAGGCTTACGGTAAGGGGTGAGTGTAACCAGAGTCTCACCTCAGTGTCGTTGTCAGGCTTACGGTTAGGGGTGAGTGTAACCAGAGTCTCACCTCAGTGTCGTTGTTGAGGTTCCACAGGTCCAGACGGCCCCTCCCGTCTACCGATGCAAACACTGCCGGATGGACCGGAGACCACATGACATCATACACGTAGTCTGCATTATCCTCAAAAGAGTAGAGTGGCTTGTTATGCTAGACAGAGAGAGACAGATAGACAGACAGAGAAACATGACTGGCATTAGTTAGAGGTACAGTACACAAGGAAGAAAGTGACACGTGAAGCGTGTTGGGGGGCCTACCTTCGTGCTCCACAGTTTAACTGTCCAATCAAATGAAGAGGTGAGGAAAAGGTGAGAGAAGTCGGCTCCTCCTCCCACGGCATTGTGGCAGCTGATGCCCGTCACCGGACCCTGATGCCCCTCGAACATCTCAGCTATACCTGCTTTACTGTAGGCGCGCGCGCACACACACACACACACACACACACACACACACACACACACACACACACACACACACACACACACACACACACACAATCTCAGGTATGCTAGATGCACTTGCAGTTATACCTCCCATATAGGCTGACTGTAGTAGCAGATGACCGGCCTAGACTGTGTCCCCGATGTGACTGACCTGCCGTGGCGAGAGGCTGAGTACACCAGCCCCTCCTCACTGCCCACCACAAAGTTGTTGACATCTCCGGTAGGGAAGGCCATTCCTGTGACGGCCACAGACCTGGACTTGTTGTACATCAGTTCCATACTCTCCTGTTAGATAGATAGATAGATTGATAGACACACACACACACACACACACAATGAGAATCACTATATATCCTCCTGCTACACTATAATACACCAGAGAGCGACTGGACACAGACCTGGGGTGAAGAGAGCATGTCCAAACTCCAGGAACACATCTTCCCGTCTGTCGATACGGTGATCAGGTTGTTGGCGTTCTGGGTCCCCACCACGTTGACACAGTATACAGGGTGCTGGAGAAAGCACACGGAAAGAGGAACTATTCCCGTTTCTTCTCGTGTTTTTTTATGATCGTAGGTGGCCGGGGGGAAGCCCCTCGGGCGCGAGGACGCGGAGGACGTACCGTGTGAGCTGCGGACGACAGCGGGCTCCTCTGTACGGGGGTGCGTCTGTGGCTGCGGTTGTCCCACAGGACCACCTGTCCCGAGTACGTCCCCCCCAGCACCAGGTTGGGATGAAACTGGGCGAAACCCACCGACATCACCGATGACTGGGCGAGAGGAGGACATGCGGGATCATAGATGAATTAAAGGCGAAAAAAGTCCAGATTTCAATGGAGACTAATCATAAAAATAAAAAGATAAAAAACCCTCTTAAAACTGTAACAAAAAAAGAAGGCTTGTGAGCCAATAGCATTAGGACTCCTGATCGCTCCCGCCTCCCGACGTACCGTGTGGTAGCAACGTCGCAATACTATTGGCCCAGCCTTGTTAGACGTGGGTAAACAGAGGTAAAGGAGGACGTTCTTTCTTAAATTAATACATTTAGACTCAAAAATATTTTTTGGGGAAAAGCAATATTTTTATTCTGCAACTTTTTAAAAACTCTGTGGATGTTTTTTTAAATTTTATTTGTCTACATAAAAATCATATCTATATGATATATATTTAAGTTCAAGATAAGATGTGATCGCAATATCACAACAGCAGAGAGAGAGAGAGAGAGAGAGAGAGAGAGAGAGAGAGAGAGAGAGGTGAAGTTGTCAGACCTGACAGTGGAATATGTACTCTGGAGTCGTCTTCTTGAATTTGAGGTTCCAGACCAGCGCCACGCCATCAGGCTCCTGGGGCGCGTCTTCGTTGCTGTTGTAGGAAGCCACCAACAGTTCAGGGTGCTGCGCACACACGCACACACACACACACACACACACACACACACACACACACACACACACACACACACACACACACACACACACACACACACAGTTAGTCAGCTAGACAGTTGACAGGAGATAGTCGTATGATGCTTGGAGCTTTAAATGTTGCTAGGAAATATGGTACCTGTGGAGACCAGTCGAGGCAAGTGACAACTCTGTGTTTTGACCAGTGTTCATCGTAGAACTGTCTGTTGAAAGACAGATTGGATCCACCCTGCATGTCTCTGAAATGAGAAAGATGTTCTTCAGCCATATTCTCCAACCATGTTCTCAACGGTCATGTTCTTCAGAAGGAGGCTACTCTCACCCATCCTTGTCTTGGAGGTCTCTGCCACTATAATCAAACAGGATATCGGCCTTCTCTGCCAATGCGCGCTCCACCACGCGTACCGACCAATCAAAGAAGTGCAGGAAGTCCTCTGAGTGCAGAAGCTGCTGGCGCTCTTCCTCTGTCAACTCCCTGGGCACGTCTGAAACACATGCACACACACATTTTGTATGAAACATACTTGACTCTGAAATGGAGACAAGACTACACAAGGTTTTTAAATATTAGTATTAGGGAAGTTGGCTGAAGGGCTGAACTGCAGCAGCAGGGCAGGGGGTGTGTCTCATCCTCACCTTCCTCCTTCTCATCTAACTCCGCCTCTGGTTGGTTCTTCTGAGATTCTGTGACCTCTTCCTCCTCTTCTTCCTCCTCTGAGGATGGGAACAGACAAATCCTTAACAACATCATCATCATCATCATCATATTCTAAAATGTCTCCCCTCTTGTGCTCTGTATCTATGGGGAGGATCTCTGTTTACCGTCTGTGTGGTCCGGGGCTGAGGGCGTCTGGGTCTCCTTAGTGTAGCTCACCAACTCTTTCGGGAGGAAGTCAACCTGGATGATCTTCGATGGCCCCAGTCTGCAAATCCTGCGCCTTAAGTGAAGAACAGAAGACTTTAGAACTGAGACAGCTGCTTTTCTCTCTGCAATCCAAAATAAGCTGCTTGGTAAATCCCTGTTCTTGTGGAGAGACAAGGAGAGGAGACAAGAGGAGAGAGACTCACCCCAGGTCTGAGTCTGCTAGTAGCTGCAGGGTGGAGGGATCAGAGTCCCACTGCAGAGCCCTAGGACCGGCAGCAGGGGGCGCCAAAAACACACCTCATTAATACACAGTCACAACTCCTACTGGATGATCTCATGCTGGGCAGTGGGTACACAAGACATGAACTCCCAGAAACACACTCCCAAAAACACACTACACGTCACTGGCAGCAGTCGGACCCAACTACAGATGTCACATAACAAGCCCAACATGGAACCCACTGGCGTGACTCCAGCTGACTACTACAATCATCACAAAATTGAGACAGACACTGGCGTTTTTAATGACATCATACATTCCCCATAGCAGAACTACACAGACTCTGGTTCTTACCGATATCTGACGTCCCATTTACAGATGTAAAGAAAGAGGACAAGCCATGAGACACTTCTTGCTATCAGTACGGGAGGATGAAAATGGGAGGATGAGCGAAGAGGATGAGGTTGTGAAGGAGAAGGAACGGGTGAGGTAAGACGAGACGATGAAGAGGTTTCTATGATATAGCTACGGGAGGATGGGGAGGGAAGTGCAGAGGGTAAGGGGGCATCAGCAGGGAGAGCATGAGAAGAAAGACGAGGACAACGGGAAGACAAGGAGGGTGAGAGAGAAGAGGGCGAGGGAGGAGGAGAGGCGAGGAGTAAGGAGAAGCAGCTCCTTACCGACCCCCCGCGCCTCCATCCACGGACTCCAGGCTGCCCGCCTCGCTGCAGGTGCTGACTGATAGCGAAGAGGGAGACAGAGGGGTTGGGACTAAATAATGAAAATAACAGGTATCCCAGGTGAGTGGCTGCAGGGGCTGCACTGGAGGCCAGCATAGTCCAACCCCACAGCCCACAGCCAATCCCACAGGGGTCAAATCAACAGGATGGTGAGAGATGGTTAAAAGCAAAGGAAAAGAAATTCACAAGAAAAAAGGAAGAGATTTTGTCATGTCTTACCTAGACGGTTTCTCAAATCTATTATTCAAGATATATTGGATTAGAATGTGACATGTAACCCCTTCCGTTAATTTCCAATATTCACATCCACATCTTGTCTGATATGTAATGTTCAAACATGTAGCCACAGCAAACCAGACCAGGCTTGGATAGGTCTAGATGCATAGCTGTGATATAGGCCATCAACCCCCATGGCTTCACAACCACCAAATAACACAAAAAAACACCAACAACCATGGACTCCAGTTAAATAAGGTTCTGTACACTCAGCGGTACATGTACATGGTTCTGTACCTAGGGGGGGTTCAGGAGAAATGCCAATACTCTGCAGCAGCGCTTCCGTCTCTCTTCGTTTGCGGTCCAAGTCTGAATCCTCAGGGATACTCTCTGGCTTCTGCTGTGAATCCGACTGAGGAAGTGAGAAAGGGGTGTATATATATATCAGGGAAGTGAGAAGGGTAGGTAAGTCTTAGGGGTTGGTAAGTGAATGTGTGGGGAATCAAACTGTAGCCAATGTGAATCTAAAGTAACAATGGAGTGAGTGGGTCTCACCTCTTTCTTCTTCCTCTCCTCCTCCTTTCTCTTCTTTTCTTCTCGGATCTGAGCCAAACGCTGTTTCTTGCGCTCCAGCTCTGCTTTCAGGTCACTTTTCTCTGACATCTTCGCTTAGGCCTACTTGGTGTATAAGAAAGCAGCTTTCTGTACTTTACCGTAGAATACAATTGTACCTTTATCTCTGGTAACTGCTTTAGTTCTATGAACCAACCTTTGACCCTGGCATAATCGATGGGGGGTCAGACATCTCTACTATCCATATTCTGGCTAATCACATGTCATGTGGGCTGTTCTTTGCCAGCACCTCTGTTGTTGGAAGGCAGCCACAGTAGTGGGCCAAGAACCTGGACTATAGAGAGAGTAGACTCAAGAGCATTGAGGTTTCATGTATTGTTGTTAGCCATGCATGGAGCTGACATGTGAGTGGCATCAAGCCCTGGGGCTTTTCTCCTCTGAACATTAGCTGAATCTACTGAGGAAGAATCAGTGAAGTGTAAAAACCTTTTACCCCATCTATATATGGTGAGACATCTATGGCTAGAATCATGTGATTAGCAAACCACAATGGGCACCAAGCAAATGACAAAATAATAAAGGGAAATACAGGAGCTCTAACTTAATTTGATTTGATTCAATTATTGGGCGAGGCAGAGGTCATTTATTTACGTGCTGAAGAGGGCAAGAGGGCACAGTCAAACACTGTCTAAATGAAATAAAAGACAAAATAATATCTAGGCGAAATGCTTTATTGAATGCAAAATGGAGACATGGCGTAATCCAGGAATAACTAATCCAGACAAACATGCAGACAACAGGCAGCACGGATGCATGGCAGGCACACAGTTAACAATTACTGATGACAACCCAAATATTATTCATGTCTAAGTTAGCTAAACGTTATGAAAAATGAGTGAATGACGCCGTCTAGTGAATAGCTGACTAGCTACAAGCATGGCAAAAAGATAACGTTGTGCCATAAATTACCGTGTCGTGCTTGCGTCTGTGCTGATCCTTCCGAGAATATCTAGGACAATAAATCTCGTTACCGTAGACAAATTAACACCAATCTATGTGTTACTATAAACGAACACGAACAATAATGACAACATAAACAAAAGAGGTTCGCGTTTCTCTATTACAATGACATCCGGAAATTGCTTCTATCGACCCGTTTCTGAAGACCGGAAGAGACGTAGGTATGTTTTATTTATTTATTATTTATTTATTCAATATTAAAAATAAACAAAAAGACAAAGTTAAAAGAGTACATTCAAACACATGACAAGATACATATCATATAGCAAAATAAAAAAGCACAAGTAACAAGAATATAACTTAAGTGCATTTGGACCGTTGGGAGTTATTCCATAAAAGAGCCTTGTGTGGGGAAAAGATGTACAGGAAACATATTTTCCAGGTAAACAGCATTGATGAAACTTATACAATTTAGTTGGACAATCTTTCAGGTTTGCATATAGGCTTGTCTCAGTTACAGAATGAGGACACAACTTCGGTTCTGCCCTTGAAAATAAATGTTTATCTGAATGTTGACAAATTATGAGCCAATGGAAACAAACTCACAACTCAGGTGGAGCCTGACAACAGGACATAGCCCACTAGAGGCATATTCCTTATATCACTTTATACTATAGGGACATTTGAGCTTGATTCTACTGTACTCAATTGTGTCTACGAATCCTTTGCTGATTATTTATAACCTTTTTACAAAAAAATTGTGAATAGTTAATCAGCTATCTACAGGTTGTTTGTAGTTGGTTTAGGGAGGACAATTGTTAGATAGCGTTGAGGATATAGTGTTGCTGAACAGTTTAATTAAAAGATCTCAGGTACACTTGTAAAAGCTCCAATAAATTGAAAGTGTGGCAAAAAACAACAACTCCCATCTCTCCTGGTGATAACATCCTACATTACAGTATATTAACATCCTACATTACAGTATATTAACCAATGTGTTCACAGGGCCTAAGGCCATTCATACCAATTTTGACTTTCACAAAACAACCCAAGTCCATATTTCTTAGTCATCATCATCTTTATTACATGTACTTCATTAACCGTGAACGATCAGAAGTGGGTATTTCCGAGGCAGAGGAAGGGAACACGCTCTCTTCCAGGTTCCTCCTGAGCCGTGCTGGTCCTCCACCCGGGGGCAGGAGCTCAGACCTGCTTCTGAACAGCCCAACACATCCCCCCTCAGACCCCAACTAATGTGGGCCATATTCCCTTGCCAAATATGGGTGCTGTCTAACACACATGCACAGATGCACGCACGCACGCACAAACACGCACGCACGCACACAAGCACACACACAAACACACACACACGATAAGCAGCTAGTGGTGCAGTACTAATCCCCGAGTATTTCATACAAAATAATTACTATAAAAACCCAGCACAAAACCTTGCCCTACATTAACCCTCCCCCAAACTCCAGACAGGGAGAGGGAGATTTGACATGATGAATTATGAAACATACAAAAACACTTTTATAAAAGTGCAAGGTGGCTATTCTCTGTAATGGCGAGTTAACAGACATTAAACTGTACACAATTTCTGAGACGAGAGATAAAAACATTAACAGCAACATGAAGATGTGTGTTTCATGATTTCATTCATATTGGTGGCTGTCAGGGCCGTGTTGTCCTGAGTGTCCTTTGAGGGGGAGAGGAGCAGGTCTGGGACACAAACCACAATGTCGCTGGTGGTGTATTGTGTGTGTGTGTGTGTGTGTGTGTGTGTGTGTGTGTGTGTACTGTATATATGAGCTCAGTCCAGGTTGTGATTTTCCTCTAGGAAATTAGCCAGGCTGTAGATGAGTGAGTCTCTGGCAGCCCCAAGAGAGAGAGTGTGTGTGTGTGTGTGTGTGTGTGTGTGAGGGAACAGAGGGGACCGAGCCTAAGAAAGAAGTTGACACAATCCTGGATGCGGTGAAGGTGGAGGGGGGGCAGGGTGGGATGGCGGATGGGATCCAGACCCAAATCGATCACGTGGGTCCTAGAGCCGTTCTGGCGGTGAGTCACATGGTGCAGCACTTATTCTTGTGGTTGTGAGGGTCCTTGACACGCAGCCTCTGTTTGGATCGGTATTTCTCCAGGTAGGTCAGTTGCTTGCTGTTGATCGCTCCTCTGCGCTTCCTGAAAAGTAGACGGCGATAGTTAGGACTCTCACTCCCGCATCTCTAAGACACCCTTTCCATAGAGAATCTCAACTCACATGGTTTTAGACTAGGACTAGGCTTAAGGCCGGGACACACCCAAAGGACTGCAACCAATGCGTTTTCTACCTATCACGGCTGCCTGCTGGAAATGTTTTTTCCCATGGCCCAAAGAAAGGAGTAGACACACACCAGAGCTCACTGACAGTTACGACAATTCATCAGCTCAACACATTCTGCGCCTGCAAGGCAATTGGAGCCTGATATAAATTTTTGCATTACTAAGAAATTTTGCCATGTTTATCAAAACCCTAGTACTAAGGCTACATTCCATTGACTAATAAACTATTTCACTTTTTCAAAAGAAAATTGGCAATATCCTTATTTGTCTAGTTGCCATGTTGCCTATATCTACACATAGCTCAATTCTGTGAGGTGATGAGACAGCCAGCTGACATGTCTATTGGCAAAAAATACAGTTTTAGGCTTCTTTGTTAGCTTAGTAAATACAACAATAACAAGTTAACTGAGCTAGAAACGGTTCACTTACGCATGGGCCAGTGTTCCAGATGACCATGACACACCAAAGAAACGGCAACCAACCAGTTAATCCCCTGCTGTGTTTGTCCTGGCCTTCAGACTATGTCCGGGAAAATATCTGTATCCTACTGACATGTCTCTTTACAACAGGTCTAACAGGGTGTCATACAGTCTCCTACGTAAGGCGCTTTCCCACAAGAAAGCCCCCTGTACTTTTCCCCCAGGGGAAAGTCCCCTAGAACTCTCTGTTCCCTAGAACTCCCCATGTAGATCCCATTCAGACAGCGGGGGAGAAGCTCTCTCCCTGCGCAGAGGAGACAAGGGACTCGCCTGCTTTATAGCTGCTATATAAAGGCAGTTGCAAGAGAGTCGCCCATAGACTCATTCTTGGATTTCTGTCAATGGGGAAAAAATATTTTTCCCAGCAGATGTCTTAGTAACAACATTGAACTAGGAAATCAGTTTTGTGTTTATGTAGTTAAGTTTGAGAAATCCCCGCGATGCTCTGCAGTAAACACAGAAGTGTTTTGGTTGTTATCAATTGACTTATGAACCTCATCTGTCTAGTGGATTTTTTTCCCCCATCAGATGTCTTAGTAACAACAATATTGAACAAAGTAAGCAGTTGTGTGTGTGGGAGTTATTCCGTTGTAGAAAATCAATTTGGAAAATCAACGTGATCGCTAAGCACGGAAACTTTTTTGCGCAGTGAATTTAAACATGGCGCCGTTGAAATAAAACTTCCCTACTAACACAATCAGAAATGTTCGGCGTCGCCACCCCACCCACAAAGTACTTTTCTCCCATCTAGAGTACTACCTCGCGAGTGGTGTTTTTTTGGGGGGGGGTCGAAAGTCCCCGGCGAACCCACCCATAGACCCCGGCCCCTTTGGTGTAAACACGGCGAGTAGTTCAGGGGGGATACGCTCCTCTTGAGACAGTGGGAGACCAGACCTCTCTTAGGAGAGTACAGTCTGATATGATTGAGATTGTGGATAGCTGCTGCTGTTAGTGCAAGGATTTGTTTTTATCCTCCACCCAGTCAAATTTCTCAATTGTGAAAATGTACTTGATAAATAACCCATATTCTTTTTGTGTTTTTGATTGATTGATCAAGACTTACTGTCTAATGAACTGGATGGCATCCTCGTACTTCATGCCACTCTCAATCAGCGCCAGGGCCACCAGTACAGGAGCACTGGAGACACAGAGGGAGGGAGGGAGGGAGAGAGAGAGAGAGAGACAGATTGAGAGAGGGCAGACAGAGACAGACAGACAGACAGACAGACAGACAGACAGACAGACAGACAGACAGACAGACAGACAGACAGACAGAGAGAGAGAGAGAGAGAGAGAGAGAGAGAGAGAGAGACTTCACATACTGGGAATGTCACTGCCTGCTTTCACTAGCCATGACAGGATGTGTTAGGCTTGATTGATGTGTTGGCCTGGGTCGGTCTGCATTACTGTTGATGGGTTGGGACGAGGCTTATGTGGTGTTGACCTGGCCTGTTTGCCGTGTGTGTGTTGGCGTGTGTGTGTGTTGGGGGCCGTCTCACCGTCCCAGCCCGGCAACACAGTGGACAGCCACACAGCAGCCTGGGTCTTCAAAGAACTTGTTCTTCAGCAGGCTCAACCAATCATCCACAATCTTAACGGGGGGCGGAGCACCGTCGTCAAAGGGCCAGTCCTGAAACATAGATGGAACGTGCATGAAACACACATGTATGAAACACATATAGTATTACAGCATGCCGTCATGTTTGAGAGACACCGGCAGTCAGATAACCTTTGGCTACCAGGACACACTGCTTAAAGGACAATGCTCGTTTTGACAACCTGGACCTTATTTACGACATATTATAAGACGTTTGACTCACCGAGATCACTTTGGTGTAGTTCGGAGGCATGTAGAAGAAATTTAAAATCCAGCGCGAGCCAGTATATCCATGTAATGGCGGTGGTCGGGGCACCGAGAATGCAGTTTCTAAAAATCTATTTTCTGCCGCGAAACGGTTGTTTTCATCTATCTGTCTTGATGAATCGCTAGTTGTGCTTACATAGAGCATAGGCCTGTTGTGGTATTTCACATGCCTCTGTAATATGATCTTTAGAAACATCTTTAGACACGAAATAGCTTCCTCACTTGCTCCAGCACGCATGCGCACAGCGTGCTGGAGCAACGATTGCGCGCTGTGCGCATGCGTTCTGGAGCAAGTGGGGAAGCTATTTCGTTTCGAAAGACGTTTCTAAAGATCATATTACAGAGGCATGTGAAAAATAGATTTTTAGAAACTGCATTCTCGGTGCCCCCACCACCGCCATTACATGGATATACTGGCTCGCGCTGGATTTAAAATTTCTTCTACATGCCTCCGAACTACACCAAAGTGATCTCGGTGAGTCAAACGTCTTATAATATGTCGTAAATAAGGTCCAGGTTGTCAAAAACGAGCATTGTCCTTTAACAAGTAGTAGTAGTAGTAGTAGTAGTAGTAGTGCACTGTTGCAGCATCAAAGATAACAAAATTAGATAGTAGATACAAAATATCAGATACAAATTTATAATAGATACAAAATGTAGAGAAATCCAAAAAGCAAATAAAAGTGTGTATGTATGTAGGTCGGTCTGTATGCAAGCCTGTCTATGGGGGTGCGTAGGTGTGTGTGTGTGTGTGCATGTCCAGTGAGGGAGTAGCTCAAGACACTACACCAGGAGATGACTAGAAGAGGGTTTTGATGACTCACCATGACTGTGATGCCATCCTTCTCTAGGGCGGTTTTGTCATAAGTGACCTCACACACTCGGACAACCGTGGTCGCACCATACTTCTTCAGGTCCTGGACAGACGATTTATGACAAAAACTCAAATCCTCCGCAATATGAACACAGGACAGAAACGTAATAGTGCGTTCATTCTGATGAGTGTATTGAGGGTGGGGTTGTGTGTTCTCATCTCGATGACGGTGTTATGATTGGGCCTGTGTGTGTGTGTGTGTGTGTCTTCTCACCTCAATAAAGGTGTTGAGGGTGGCGTTGGTGGGGTTGTGTGTGATGAGAAAGCGCATGTTCTTGTAGCTGAGCTCCACCGGCGCGGGCCGGTTCATCTTGGCCATGCTGCGGGGACCACTCTGAGGAGAGAAAAGCCCCCCGACCCCTGACCCCTGCTCCCGCCCACAGGCAGCAGAGGCCACAGTCCACCAGTTCACTCTCCGCTCGCTGCTAGCCGGGGGCTCTAGCCAGTCCTAGCCCCGGGTGCTAGCCAGGCGTCAGGCCTGCTACTGTCCCCCTGGTCCCTCAGAGGCACTGTGGGGTCCAGTAGGATCCTCTGGTTCTGGCCCTCCAGGGCAAGGGGTGCAGGAGAGGGCGCTGTTGGCTTTCGGGTGGTAGCTAGCTGACTGTGCCCTTGGCAAACTCACTCACTACCCCATCTGGTGAGCTGCTGGGCAGGCGGTTGGGAAGAGCAGCGGCAGGGGCGGGAGCCGGTGTCCTGGGAGCAGGCTGGGGGTCCTGACACCAGGGTGGGGGTCCTGTGGGCATTCAGGGGTGGGAGGTGCGGGGCATCCTCCCCGTGGTTGGAGGCTCAGGCGCTGGGATGTTGGGCGTGGCAGTAGTCTCCGCTCCCCTGCAAGAACTCCATCAACCACCAGCCCACCACAGTGCTGCTCTGCAGACAGGAAGACAAGAGGAGGATGGCTTACTGCCAGGGTCGCTCCCTCCCTCTCTCTCTCTCTCACACACGCACGCATGCACACTCACACACGCACACTCACGCACTCACACTGTGGGCCACAAACACACAAATACTTCATTAGTAACGTCGACTGGTTCTTGTTCAAATTACTCAAGAGACCTAATCCTAGATAGCCATCAGACCTTTTCTATGTTAGAGGTATACACTCACATCTGGGTGTTTTGGTTGTCAGACCAGCAGCTGGTAAATTCTGTACTCTTTTGAAGAGACATTCCCTCTTTGTACATTTCTACATAGAGCCCTGCCCCATTCACTTCAGACGGTTGGTGTTTCAGCACATTTAGCCTAAATATAGTAACACTGTCTGTTAACCCAAAACTCATAACCTTCAAAGGCTTACTTCAACCGTCTCTGGCGAAAAGCAGCCAGACATCTTCAGACTTCCTACTAAAAGCCCATGTGTCCCTTCTTTTAATAAAATGGCTGGGAGGGACACACCACAGGAGGAGACAGGGTTCTGGAACACCACAGAAAATTGTTGTGGCAACGTCAACGCTCTTCCCTCTCAGAGACGCACTATAGAACCACGAGAAAGCCCCTAGTAATCTGAAGATTTACTACGCGTCTCTGCTTCTATATCAGGCTGCCCTCCCTCTTCCCTTACTATTAGCCCGATTCACTACCCGTTCTCTGGCTTTTACTGATCCCAGTCCCACTAAACCCCCCTCTCTCCAACCCTAATGCTACCCCCTATTCCCTTACCTTGGTCTCACTCTGTTTTCCTCTTGAGATAAAGCGCGTGTCTGCAGTGATACGTGTGTCCAGTGGGCAGCTCCTACCGCCAACCACAGCGACCGAATCTGCTCTGAGCCAGTTGAGTCTGCCCTGGCTTGCCATATGACACTGACAGCACTCAACTGCTAATGTCACAAACAAATGCACACTTAATGCTCTTAGGAGGCGTAGAGAGGCCCCGCCCTCCAGCCCCCCCCCCCCTACCGGGCCCACCATAAAAATAGAACGTCCAGCCAGTCAACCCAGAAGGTTCACTAAGCTGCTTCATACATAAATCCCCTCAAACTGTACATGGGCTACATGTTAGCTTAGCTAAGCTAGCCCTCATACACAGAGGGCATACCTGAAAGGTAACACATTCACATAGCATACTGTTGCACATTCACATAGCTAACCAACATGCCTGTAACCCTCTCATATACTGTAGCAGGCCTACATATTAGATGTAATCACAGCTGCTCCAGCCAAGCAGCCTATGCCGGTTATGGTAGCGTATATATGTCAATAGATCTGTCAGACCGTAGAGATTAATACGCTTTATGAGTCCGCCCAGCCGATAACCCTGGTCACGAGGGGGGAATGTTCAGCAAGATAGCCCGCATACCGAGCTGCCACACCAGCCAACTGTGTGGTAGGTAAGGTCACCAGACTGAGAAGATATTCAGACAGATTATGACTAGCTATGGTCATACTGGAATATACTTTATGTAATGGGATTGTACTCTGATAAGTCTATAAACAGGATCAAATCTGAGTGAATAAACAACCTTAAAGTGTAAGGTCACTTAAGAGACCCCTCCATTCTCTCCCTTGCAGAGCCTGCTGGGTAATTGGTATGGGGGGCTAGCTTAGCTACAGCTCTCACATTAACATTGATTCAGCGCTGGCTGAAGTGTGCTAGCCTGTGCTGGCTACGCTAAGCCCACGTCAGTCGACAGATAAACAAGTCCTCATCCCTATCCACTCCACTCTCCTGGCCACGGCTTAACGTGTCTCAGTTTAATCCACTAGGCAGCAGTGAAAGCTCCACAGGGCCCGTGTACCTCTCATCACATGCAGGTCACGGTTGTTGTTGTCATGATTAGGTAGAACTTAATGAGGCCCTCCCTCCCCTCTGCAGGTGCCCACTAGTGGAGTAGTGATCTCCACTCTGTCCCTAGAGCATACAGCCTTGAGGGCCAGTGTGTGTGTTTGAGTGTTTGTATGTGTATGTGTGTGTGTGTGTGTGTGTATGTGTGTGTTGCAGGTGCTCTACCAGGTGGATAGCTCCAGTCTGCTGCTGACAGGCGGATGAGAGGAGAGAAGAGGTGTGTTGGACACGCAGCATTGTCAGACTCTCCAGTCCAGAGCTCTCCTGCTCGCTGCCACCTGCTCTCTAAATAGACCGACAGCAGCTGCTGGCCCATAAATATAGCCTGGCCCCAGACCTGGAGAGCCAGGGTCTCCACATTCCACAGAGAGCGAGGCGCTTGTTTTGAAACCTGAGATCCCGCCAGTCCTCAAAGTTAAAGTCACACAGGCAGCACACGGGACAGGAGGACACACTGAAGATGAAACAGACACAAGCAGCATCATGAGTTTCCATGGCGCCCGTTAATGGGTAGCCTGTGGCACATTCCTACGTGGTTAAATGGGTAGTCAGTCATTTAGGGTTAGACCCTGACAAATTATGTTGCATTTTAAGATACATCCGGAACTCTCACCTGCTGTCAAATGCATGGGATGTAAGCCTATCAAATTTTATAGTTATTTGCATGTGTACGACTGGTGATGGGCATCTGGCAGAGGCATTTTGAGGTGGTTGGAAACCATGCTTGCCTGACGAGAGGCTGTACGCCCAGCAGGTGTCACCTTCAGGCTTTGGACCACAAAAAAAACACTTAATGGTAACCTAGCCCCCTTGAGAGCCGCGAACACCAACCAGAGTTTGGTTCTTGGCCTCTGTGAGAGTGACTGGTGATGGCCAAGGGGGTGCACGATTGCACAACTTCAAAGGTCAGACCACACATCCATAAACAGGAAAAAGGGCATGGGACACATAGTACCAAGATCACATAGTTATACAACAGTTCAACCTTTATTCAACCTGGTTCTGTCTTGCCGTACGAGTCGACCCCATAACACAAACCCCACCCACCCAAACGATCATCATAGTAATAATAAGCAATTATGGTACTTAAGTGACACTCTCTAACCTAGACCACTAACACTTTCACACTCTCGGCCCAACTATTTGAACCCGTCTCTCACCAGCAGTCGTAGCTAATTATTCAGCCAATTAAACACAAACTTAACTGCAACGTTTCATTGTGACAAAGAGAGAGTTGTCTGCGACCTAACGTTACGTTAGATATCAGCTAGCTAGACAAGATAGAGCGGATAACCAGTTATAGAGCAAGCTAACCTCACCCTCTTTATAGGTAGCTAGCTAACGTTAGTGTTATCGGCCACATTGGTTATGTAACGTTATGCAACAAAGAATGAGTGTGATTTGGGACAGACACATGAGCAAAGAGCATCTATCCACCGTCCCTGGCTCTGTGTTGAGAGCTGACCTAACTACGATTGGCTAAGGGTTAAAACATCTGTTTCCACTTAGCTAGCTAACAGCATAGCATCTAGCATAGCATCTCACTAGAGTTGTGGTTAATTTAGCTTGTTACCTACCTGAGTCCAAAGCCTGCTAGCTATAGTTAGCTGAATATACAGCTAGCTAGCCCGATCTGGTTGGCTAGCTTACATGCGCGTCTCATAATAACGGACCTCAGATCAGAATGATGCCCAAATGGTTTAGAAACGTGAATAACGTGCTAGCTCACCCCATCCATCCACACGCACAAAGGAGCTGCCGCAAAGCTCTCACTCGGAGGACTTACCCTCTCCAGATCAGGATTCAGACTACTCTGCTAGGTCACCATCAGGTCCAGTGTATTTTTTAAAGTAGTTTTCGTATTAAATCTTGTTTACATCATCTCATCATCATCATCTCATCACTGAGTCAGACTCGGTCCATGTGCCGCGAGGACGACAACAATGACGTTTCTTCCACATCTCCATGGAGACCTGACGTCACGCAGTGAAAGGCCATGGCTTTCGCAGATAATTCAGACACGTTGATTCAGTTCGACACTATAAAACGAAAAGCTGTTAAAACTATAAGTATAACTGCTTGTACTGTACTTAATATTTTTATATAGACCTTTATCCGCCTAGCGTTGAAGTAACAGATACATGTTATTTTCTTTTTTCTCCTATTGTTATGTCCTTCTTGTGTACATATATCTAAGAAATTATTAATGATTATATGACATGACATGTACATGCTTTGATATACAAATTTAGCTTATTAAAAATAAAGAGAAGACTACGGATTTGCAATGTCTGACGTACATTTTATCTAAAGGAATATTTGTATTGCCTATTGAATCATGTGATAGCTTGTTTTTTGATGAGATCTCTCGTTTGTGTTTTGCTTCTTTTACTGTGAGTTCTGAGGGTGGAGTTCTGAGGGTGGAGTTCTGAGGGTGGAGTTCTATGGGTGGAGTTCTGAGGGTGGAGTTCTGAGGGTGGAGTTCTGAGGGTGGAGTTCTGAGGTGGAGTTCTGAGGGTGGAGTTCTGAGGGTGGAGTTCTGAGGTGGAGTTCTGAGGGTGGAGTTCTGAGGGTGGAGTTCTATGCATTCGAGTATTCCACTCTTTCCGAATTGTACGTTCTTAACCTTGTAATTGCTGTTGTCTTGATCTTGTAATACTCAACCTTAACAGAGACATAAAATGTCACTTTGTACTACTTGATGGAAATAAAACAAAATTAAAATGATTGGAAATAAAAAGTGAGTAATGCTAATCACACAAGGTGAAATGAAAGTTCAGAAAGTGCTAGCTATAGGCTCTATGCACCAGCTCCACTACTTCCTGAAAGTTACTTGGCAACTTTATTTCCTGTCCTATATGATTGGATTAAGTGATTAATCAGGTGTGCGGCAGACCCAGCGCTCACCTGATTAATCACTTAATCCAATCATATTGGACAGGAAATAAAGAAGCCAAGTGGCTTTCAGGAAGTAGTGAAGCTGGTGCACAGAGCCTATTCTTTCTTTGAGGAAGTACTCCATCTGCTGGTCAGGTAAGGTTCCACCATTAAAGCACCGTGTCCTGTTTGCGACGCGAGCAACAGAACGCGACATCGCAGCTTGCTGTCCTGAAACCGTTCAATTTCTTGTTCTGTTACGTCATTTGTCTATATTCCCCATGCCCCACGAAATCTAAAGTGAAGGCCTATTGAACCGCGCCATCTTGGCTAGATTTGTAGTCATTTGACTATTTCCGGTGACTTTTGTACTTGCGCAGTTGAGCTTTTCTGTCCGACGCGCGTCCACGAAAAAGTTCACATTTATCTGAAATGTAGACGCACGTTCCCGGCTCTCTCGGCTCTCCCCGCTTTGATTTAGCAATGAAAACCGGCTTGCATATTAACCTGTTTTTGTCAAATATATCCATTGGAGACATTATTTTTTCATCCAGGCATCTTAGTTTTAACAGGTTAAATATAATTGAACATGTTTTGTTTGCTAGTAGATGGTATTCATTCCGTTCGCGATAACGTTATTGCAGCCAGGCTAAATTCCTCCAGGGAGCCAGTGACCGGCGAGTTGAAGAGGTTCACTCCCCGCCAGCAGGAGCTTTGGCCGCTGCTACCGCATCTCGGATAACCCGCTGAGTTCGTACCATTAGGGTGCGTTCGTTTGTGGTCGGAGGTGGCAAGTCGCAAGTGGCAAAATACCTACCTCCGACCTGTGTGCATTCGAGCTATATACCATTATATCACAGTTACCTAGTTATATCTAGTGCATTCGAGCAACTGGGGGCTGAGAAACATATCCGAATTTGCGACGAGGAAGTGCGAGTTCATGCGGTGTTTTATTTAATCATTCCTAGTAGCAAGTCGCAATTTGCCACCTCCCAGTTATAAACGAACGCACCATTAGGACACGGTGTTACACTGATTACTGTCCTTACCACAGTGATTAGGCATCACACTTAATGAGGTAACACAAGAATAAATGTTTCCATATCAAAGTTTATTGCTGACATGCATGTAGAGATCTGATGAAGTACAAAAATATGTCTTTTATACAAACGTGTTTTAATTTCTGTACAATTACCCAGTTTTGTATTTAGATGCCCATATCCAACCAAGCAGCAACACATTATCAACACCACATCATATACCATTAGCTATTTTCCAGTTGAAATATTCAGTAAATCCAATACATAACAGTGAAGACACTACTTGCCCATTTTAGAATCATGGTGAAAAATGATAGTACACTGATCACTAAATTTTGAATCAAACATAATTATGGGAGGAAAAAAAAACTTTTTAAATGTAGGTTCTCCTTTTGGACTGAGAAACTATTCTGAACTAATCTTGTTAGCCTTCATGGAAATTGTGACACCTTGCTTAACCTTGTTAAGAATCATGCAAAATCACATTTTACAAGGAGCTCAACATCATAGTTTTCATGCTTTCAGACCACAGAACACGGCAGTCCACCTATGCAGGGTACAACTCGTCTTAAACATCAATTAGGACAAATGCAACAGCTAAAATGTGCACACTTTTTCCGATGGGGGGATAATACATAACATCAAGGTATATCTAATATAAACCTACAAACTTGTATCCAATGGTGTCATTATACCCAGCCTCAAAGCATCAGACATTTGCCAAGAGTGACAACTTACTGCTACGTTGGTAAGGACTGTGGTGTTCACTAAAACCTTTCTGATCAACAGCGTACATAACCAACTACAATACTGCTTTATACCCAAAAATTCACATTGAGGTGGGAAAAAGCGAACAATTTCTCAAACATTTTCATCTGAGCGTGGTGGCTAACAGCATCTCTATTTTGCATGTCTGCCTATATTTTGCATGGTGTTGACACAGAGCAGGGATGGTTCAGACATCTAGGTTGCAACTCACTGGTTTGTGCACTAGTATACCTAGAGGTGTCATCATGGTACTTATTTACATACTGACCAGAGATGAGGCTTTTATGGGTCTTGTGTGATAATGCAAACTTTAAATCGCTCCAATAAATCATTATAATATGCTATTCTTATTTTCTGTAAAAAATAGAACTATGCAGAGTCAGTCTCATTATTAGTGTAGCTTAATCAACCACAAGTTTGTGGAAATGGCAAAAACACGGAACAAAACAGACATCAGTCGCGATAGCTGAAAGGGAACAAACGGCGATGGCTAATGTTGCAAAGATTTTAGAAACTATTGAAACTCAAACACTTCTTGCTTAAAGCTATGATAGCAAGGATACTGATGTCTAGAAACAAATTCATAAACAAGTGAATAAATAACAAATTAACACATGAAATATCAAGAGGGAAAAGAGAATACAACAGAAGGAAACTGTCTTCATCCTCATGCAATCAAACTGGATATTTATAGATGGTCTTGAGTGTGCAGATGGTTAACTGTCGCATGTTAGGAGCTTTGCAACATTTCTGGAGAATCCCTTTGGTAAAGATGTGAATGCACCAATAACAAAGGTCCTACCAACTAACCATTGAGACTATTGATTTCTCTATGAAATTACAGTATACAGTATTTTCACTCACAACCATCAGCATCATACCTCTCTCAGATATATGATGAAATAATACAGGTGATATAATTTACAAGTAAAGCTAAAGGGAACTGAGAATGACGTTCACAATGATCTTCGTAAATATTTGAATTTGGACAATAATTCCACACTAAAGCATTCAATGACGATGACAGCAAACATGTGGGATGGCCATCTTCCACAAAGATGGCATTTGGTTCAGTCCATCCCCCTCTCTTAGAGAAGCCTGCCCTTGTTTCACAGTGTCTACCAGTGAGGCAGGCCGGATAGAGACCGGAGGCTAGCTTACAAGTCTCACATGGCAAAGCTTGGCATGCCTCTGCAGAATGGGAGACCCTCCCATCTCTGTCAAATACACACATCTCTGTCCCGAACTACAGACGTGTCTATTCACTGATGCTGTCAGACAAGTAAATGCATTGGGAATCATTCACAATCAGGACATACACTTGTCCCACATTGATCTGTCATAGGGAAGTAATGGGGCAGAGTAATACCTGGAAGTCATTTGATTCTGAATAAGGGGGAGGTATAATTTCCTTGGCTAACAATCACTTGAAGACACTCAGATTTTTGGCTATAAAAATGTCAGAATTATTGTGATGGTGTATGATATAAATAGAAACATGCCACACAAAAAGAATCATCATGAACAACAATCTTCTAAATGTCTGTATCCTAACCCAGTCCTGACAACACAACTTCCAGGTATTTCACACTAGCTGCCTAAAGGCTAGAGAATATTTCTACAGGGAGAGAGTAAAAGAACAATGCATTCTACAAATATCAAAGGATGCTGGTAGACAAACTTAGATTGATAGATAGCATCTTAAAAGTAGATAAAAGGCTAGATTGCTACTTATTATTCATTAATAGGAGAAAAAAAAAGCTTATTCATATTATGAGGCCACCCACTAAACGGTGTCCACATTCCAAACCTTTACACACCAATACATACTAATGCTTTCTATCTATGGTGGCATCACTCATTACCCCTTTGTCATTTCTTGTTTTCTCCCCTAAGAACAAGGAACTTGAAGAAAAAAAAAGAAAGGAGAGATATGGAGAGAGGTAGATTTGAAGACGTAATTACACACAAGATCGGTCAAGATCGTTTTGGTTAAAAGGAGACTGAAGAGAGAGTGAATGGGGGCGGGTTTGTGGAGGAGGAGTGTCCATGATCAGGTGATCTCCAAGTAAGAGTCAACATGTTACCAGGTGGACAGTCGAGGAGGAGGATTGCTACATGAGTTCTGGCCCTGTATTGCTTAGAAGGACCAAAAGAGTTGGCGGGGGGGGGGCTAGGGGTTGGGGTTAAGTCAGGTGGCGGTGGGGGATATACTGAGGTCACGGCAGAACAGGATGGAGGTTAATAGTTCATCCATGCTCCTTGAAGGGGGATCTGTTTGGGCCCACGTGTGCCTGTGCCTCAGGCGCTGGCGGAGCAGTGAGGTCAGGGGGGGAGGGGGAGGGGTTGGTTCAGATCATCCACGGGTCTCATGCTCTGCCCAGAGCCCTAGACGTGCGCTATGAGAACAGCAAGTCCGGTTCTGGTGTTCCCCTCCCCCCCCGACCTCCAGTAAGCTCAACCTAGGTTCCCTCTACACAGGCTGGGCTACAGGGCTACACCCCCACAGGGGTTCAACTTCAGGGACGCTGTCCCCCAGTCTGCTCCCCACAAGTCCCTCACCGCTACAGGGGACTAGACGGCAGGACGGGGGGCCCTACTTCCGGAGGAAGCGCTGGGCCAGGAGGGCGGCGTCCAGGGGGCTGACGGGCTGGGCGTCGTGACCCAGGCGCCTCACAGGGGGGATGCCGCCCCCAAACTGGCGCTTGCTCAGGAAGCTCTTGGCCTCGTGGATAGTGTTCTTCTCCTCCGCCAGCAGCAGCTGCTGCCGCATGTAGTTCTCAAACTCGTACTGGGAGGACTCCTCGGTCACCTTCACCTGGGGGGAGACGCAGAGACAGCGTTACACGCCGAGCATTATGGGACGAACAGCTGGGGGGAGACGCAGGGACAGCGTTACACGCCGAGCATTATGGGACGAACAGCTGGGGGGAGACGCAGAGACAGCGTTACACGCCGAGCATTATGGGACGAACAGCTGGGGGGAGACGCAGAGACAGCGTTACACGCCGAGCATTATGGGACGAACAGCTGGGGGGAGACGCAGAGACAGCGTTACACGCCGAGCATTATGGGACGAGCAGCTGTCGGTGACCCTGTTCAAAGAACTAGAACAGAGAGATCCGTCAATGACATCAGTCCATCATTTAATGGAAGGGCATACACATTTTCACTTGCCATGAATCTGCATAATAGTGTTTCTGCTGTTAAGGTTTTGCCGTGGCGTGGCACCACGGCAAAATCCTTGCCGCCGCACCATACAGATAGAAAAAATAATAATAGAAATTAGACTATATTAAATCTACATGAGATATCTCGGCACTATGGCGGCCACGCTGGTCGTGATAAAAATCGGCACTGCGTTTTAAGAACCACACTTCCTGGAAAACGGTAGGTCACGTGCAAAGACGACAACAGGTACCTTAGATTTTAGGCCAATAATCTCACAACATCCACCCGTCAATCAACGCTATCCTTCTATCGAATCTGTCTAAAGTTCTTAAAACCCGTCCACTTGTCAATGTTCCAATCAAATTCCTCTAAACATATGTCCATAGCTTGTTTGCGTCGGAAATACGTCAAACTAAGGAAGTTAGATGATCTCAAACGTCCGTTTCAGTGCAACTTTAAACTTTCTAAATATTTCTGCCTACATGCGCTTTCAAACCCATGATAATGTCATGCCCACATTTTTATTTTCAACAAGAACCTGGGCCACGCGCTCCATGAATGCTGCTTTCTGTGGTCAACTCAAGACATGCAGCACGTGAAGGGATGTTTTCTTCAGCGAGCCTATTACAAAAGGCTAGTGTTTAACCAGTGTATGAATTGCACTAAAATGTGCCGGTACCTACTTAGCAATAGGCTACATAGCAGTTTAATGAAATGAATGTTGGTAATCAATAAGTGGATAGCCTACAGCATAGAGCTAATGTTCCAGTAAGAAGTGCAGACAGCTCCTGCCCATCTCTGGCCTATTGGGTCTAATCATTCGCTGATGACAACTGGCGGATCCTAAAGCGTACATTTTCCAGATGGACATCCGACAATATTTGAAGAGGAACAGAAAGTAGAATGATGTTCAGAGTAGTCAGGAAGGCTATTGCTTCCGCTGGACCAGTAATTCTGTTCGGACAAGTGCCTCATGCAGTTGTCTGATCAGACAAGTAAAAAAAAAGAAGTTTAAATGTGATAAATATGTAAGGTTATCTAAAAATACAGTGAAGAAACACGACGTGGATTTACACATGCACCCAGTAGCCTGTTTGGCCGAAGCGGAGCCTCCATCTGAGCTACGTAGCCTACGCGCTGCTGTCAGTCAGCAATCGTTGTCAAGGAGACGGCCCACACCACAAGAGCAAGTAGGCTACAACATGCGAATCAGAGGCACTGGCCAACTGACTGACCGGTTGATTGAGTGACCGTCTTTTTGGCTGGCGAAACAGAAAGTTAAAACCACGCTAGCTTGCGTTAATGTTCCTCCAGCCACCTAAAAAGTGCCAGTCAGAGCAACAGCAAATGTAATGAAATGTCAGTTAAGCATTGCCTAATGTATTATTTAGGTTTTATTTTTATTTTTATTAAATAAAATGTATTATTCTCACCCCATAACTCAAATATAAGTGCCGTTTCACTATATTGTTATTTTCATTCTTTAAAAGTCACCAGAATACAGGAAACAAAGTCTCAAACTATTTTCTTTCTGCGGGAGAACCCCCAGAACCCCGCTTTGATATAGAAATCCTCCCTATTTGGGGGGCCTCGAGCTTGGCACCACCACACCAAGAGATCACTTCCACAGGAAACACTAATAACATTTATAAATGACCCTTCAGGTTTAATAAATACACAAGTGCATGAAAATGTTGGATTCGGGTGTACTGTAATGACAGTTTTATCCAGATGGTGGCGCCATGAGCACATCAGACCCGATAATGTAAGTCAAGGTCTTTCAGGGACAGGAGTGTTTGGCTGGGTTCCCACTAGGCTCTGGGCTGAGATGAGCTGTATGTTAATGGGATGAGGGAGGGGGGATGAGGGAGGGGGGAGGGGGTTATGTGGTTTTAGGACCTCACCTCCTGGAGATGCTCTGGGTGGTTGACCTGGTCGTCGATATCCGGTACCACTTGGAGAGGACCGCTCAAAGAGGACACAGACTGCCTGCACACGCACGCACACACACACACACACACACACACACACACAGACAGGAACCAAGTTATTGGTAGTGTAGCGGATAGGTCATTTAGAGATTGACAGTTCACCTTTGTTTGAAGAAATAGTAGTAGTACTAGTAGTAGGTACTGATTCCCGGGGGGATATTACACTGTTACAGTATCAAATGACAACAAAGCAACACAATGCAGACCAAATACATATTTACAATAGGATACAAAATATACAGAAATTCAGAGTACAAATAAACAAATGTATAACAGTCCTTAGCATGCCTACATTGCGCAATCAAGTAAACTCATCCCCTATGAAGCTGAATATATACATAATAGATTCATATTGAAAATTGATTCCACAAAGAAGAAATGCGTTGTGTCCTCATGCCTGAAACGGAATGCACTAGGCCCACACATGCTCTCAAACTACACAGCAGGAAGAGCTCACCATGGGACACCCCCGGGAAGAAAGGTTCAGTAATACAAAGTCAAGTCAAGTTCATTTGCCAAATGTCACATCGTACTCCTAGACATATATATTTATACAGACAATGTGTGTACATATTTATTCTATTCTATACTGTACACATGGATGTATATAGTCCCTATCTATCTATCTATCTATCTATCTATCAAAGAGCAGTGAAATGTTTTTTTCTCGTTAGCTCCTAGATTATGCACACGCGAAGCAATGTAGAGTTAAACCCGATAAAGAGAGAAACAGTAGAATATGTTGCCCCCAGCTGTACTGACCAGGAGGAGATGATGGCGCTGAGGGCCTCCAGCACCTCCCCGGCCGTCAGCCTCTGCTGGGGGTCCAGGACCAGCAGCTTGCGGATCAGACACACCGTGCTCTCGGACACACGGCCGTCCCTGGGAACGGCAGGGGGACACAGTGTTATTATACTGTTACACAGCCTTGTCCAACGTCCTCAGAGCATACCAATCAACCAATCAATCAACCAATCAACCAACCAATCAGTCAATCAATCAATCACAAATTGGATCTATATAGTGATGACATTTCACACACACACAAAAAACAGTACTGTATAGTCCCTGCCTATACATCCCCCCCTGCGTATCAGATCTGCCCCAGAGCAGAGGCGGTCATGCCGTGTCCAGCAGGGACCGGGGTCCATCGTCCACTCACTCAGGGATGGAGTACTCTGCAGCCTTGATCTTGCGGAAGAGCTCCTGAGGTATGCTGTCGTAGAAGGGGAACTGTCCGTACAGCATGGTGAACAGCACCACGCCGAGGGCCCACATGTCACTGGGTTTACCACGGTACGGCCGGCCTGCGGACACGGGGGAGGGAGACACACTCCTGACGTCAGTCTCACTCCTGCCAAAATAAGATTATGGAATATATATACACACACATATATATATATGTATATAAAAGATGATTTTGCATAATGGAGGCTCTATGTTTTCCCTGAATGCAAAAGTGAATTGAACACCATGTTTCGTTTGTGGACATTTAGCTCCTCATACAGAATGTGCACGCACGCACGGGCACACACACACACAAACGCGCGCGCGCACACACAACTCATGACTGCACACGTCCACCTTTTTCCTGGAAAACCCCTCAAAATCAGAGGCCATGGTTTGATCAGGACCGGGTGAGCTGGTGAGGGTGGAGACGCAGCGCTGTGGATCAGGGGAACTGATGTTTCAGCACGGCAGCTCCCCTGCACTTCTCCTCCACCCATGAGGCAATTACACACACACACACACACACACGCACACGCGCGCGCAGGGGAGGGGGAGGGAGAGTTTCCTACTCGGTGAGTCATCAGTGTGAGTCACCGATGCTCAGTTTCAATGTTGGCCCTCTGATTTACACCTGGCTCCTGCAGGGTTGTCCTCGGACGAGTCCTCGGGCGGCGTTTCCAGTCATCTCTGTCCCTTCCGCCCCTGCGTTTTTCTTGGGTACGTGGGTGTGGGACGCCCTTGTGACCCATGCCTGTGTTTTGGCTCCCGCAGCACCAGTTTGCTGGCTGGGAGCTCCTGGTGTCGCTGGCCTCATTCTCCTGGCTGCTATTTTCACCCTCACCCTTAGTAACACCCCACAGCTCACTCCTATCACACTCCTATCACACTCCTATCACACTCCCATCACACTCCCATCACACTCCCATCACACTCCCATCACACTCCCATCACACTCCCATCACACTCCCATCACACTCCCATCACACTCCCATCACACTCCCATCACACTCCCATCACACTCCCATCACACTCCCATCACACTCCCATCACACTCCCATCACACTCCCATCACACTCCCATCACACTCCCATCACACTCCCATCACACTCCCATCACACTCCTATCACACTCCTATCACACTCCTATCACACTCCTATCACACTCCTATCACACTCCTATCACACTCCTATCACACTCCTATCACACTCCTATCACACTCCTATCACACTCCTATCACACTCCTATCACACTCCTATCACACTCCTATCACAGTCCTATCACAGTCCTATCACAGTCCTATCACAGTCCTATCACAGTCCTATCACAGTCCTATCACACTCCTATCACACTCCTATCACACTCCTATCACACTCCTATCACACTCCTATCACACTCCTATCACACTCCTATCACACTCCTATCACACTCCTATCACACTCCTATCACACTCCTATCACACTCCTATCACACTCCTATCACACTCCTATCACACTCCTATCACACTCCTATCACACTCCTATCACACTCCTAGCACACTCCTAGCACACTCCTAGCACACTCCTAGCACACTCCTATCACACTCCTATCACACTCCTATCACACTCCTATCACACTCCTATCACACTCCTATCACACTCCTATCACACTCCTATCACACTCCTATCACACTCCTATCACACTCCTATCACACTCCTATCACACTCCTATCACACTCCTATCACACTCCTATCTGGGCCTTTATGAGGGGGAGAGGTGAAGAAACGCCCCCCAGACGGTTATCTCACTTTGCGTACCTCCGAGGTGATCGCCCCGTGGTGACCCGTGCTCACAGTGAGGTTCGAACTCTGACCTCTACTGTTCATATCTGTAGCATGGAGACTATGCACCAAGCGCACGCTCAAGCGTCTTAGTGGGCAATAGCGTGCGGCGGACAAGTCACCAGCCGTATCCAATCTAGATGATGGGAAATGTGGCGCCGACACGTTTGGTCATAAAAGAAAGTTAAAAAAAAAACTAAAACAATATGCAATACCCAATGAGTCACCTATCTTGGGATTACCCAATACACAAATCTATGAGGAATAATGCCTAGAGAGCCTATTTTGAGCTTTAACCAATCTTCCAGGGTTGCGAAATATTTGGTTGTTCATAAGCCGGGAAGTCAGGACACGAGCGGCTGCCAAACATTACGCAAGCTTCCTGAACGAGGCCCAGCTGGCTGCACATGAACCACGGTCATCCCTCTGACAGGAGCCGCCTCTCTCACGGTTACCCAACCAGAGATTACGCTCTTATTGTAAACACACAGACGACAGCCAACACTAATCAGCTGGGCATATATCACCCACAGACATCGGTGTGCGAGTTCTATAAATAGCTTTTATGCAGTTTGTTATATTTTGCAAGAGCGACATCAGATACAGATAAAGACCCGGCTGGCTGTTATTGAATGCACGCCGCTGAGACATGACAAGTTATCAATTGATAGACTTCTGTGCCTTTAAGGCCGCAGCAAAATGGCGATGGTTCAATGTGTGTGTGTGTGTGTGTGTGTGTCCTCTTACCACTGAGTACATCGGGGCTGATGTAGGCAGGACTTCCTCTCTGGTCCTTCAGCAGGTCTTCCTCGCTCACCAGGTGCTTTCCCAGGCAGAAGTTGGTGATGGTGATCCGGTGAGTCCTATGATGCACACACACACACACACACACACACACACACACACACACGCACGCACGCACGCACGCACGCACACACACGCGCACACACACACACACACACACGCACGCGCACACACACGCACACACACACAAACCTTCACATCAGAGAACTTAAGTCACACTGCTTTACAATGATGTTCTAATTGAATGCCATGATTTGGCAGACATTTTTACAGTTCATGTTGAGCACATACTATAAATATCTTTAAGTATGTAACCCCCAATAGGCTATAAGTCAGGTGGTGTGATTCACTGGTGAAGTACGCCCTTTGACTGCCCATCACACTGGACACTGAGACTCAAGAGGAGTAGCCAGAAACCAGATGAGTAGCAAACTAATTGCACTGTAGCAAAATAGTGGGGGACCATCGAAACTGTAGCTCGACAAAATCCTAATTCAAAATGCTACAGTAGCTCCACATCCGGTAGCCGTGTTTCAGACGGGGAGCTGCAGACCAGACACGGTGGCACTCGAGGTCTAACGTCTTAAATCGTGGTTGCTAGGGACATCACACATTGGTTTCTGTGGAAACACATTAGCTAGACCTATCAGATGTTTGCCTGAGTCATCAAAGGGAAACAGTTTTGTTTGTGTGGTACAGACGGCATATGGGATTTCAGGGAACATATTCTGCTTTAGAGAAAAGTACATACACTGTATATTGTATATACAGAGAGAGAAAGAGAGGGAGGGAAAGAGAGGGAGGGAAAGAAAAAAAAGAAAAAGAAAAGAGACACTGACAAACATATGAGTCAACCCGTGGCTTGGGATAATTGTTCTCGATGACTAATCCTGCTTGGCAATGGCTTCGCTAATTTGTATGCAAAAGAACATAAGGAAACAAATGTGCACACATGCACAACTGAAAAGTGCACCCACACGTTCACACACACACACGCGCACAAACACACAAAAATACACACACACACACACACAATCTGTAGTCTAGCCTCTCAGTCCACTCAGGATCACATTCTCCCCCACATCCCCTTTCTGAAAGGCCTGGGGTCAAAGGCTTCCTCCAGAGAGAGTCTCACTTTCACGCCCTGCAGACCTCCAACCCACTCAAATCACCAGGCTTGGCTCGGCTTCTTAGGCAATTCCTGTGCAAAACACATGCTTGCCGAAACATCCCCTTCCTTGCAATATCAACATCAGTTCTGACTAAATATTGGTTTCTAGCATGTGACGACGTCCTCGGGCTGTGATTGGTGACTGACAGTCCCGTCGTGGAGCAGATCAGAGGGCCGTCAGGACAGGGAAACAGACGGCGCTTCAAGGGCTCTCTAGATGAAAGCTCCTCTATGAAGAGCTCTTTCTTTTGTCTGCCAGCATCACGTCCCAGAATGCCGTTCCCACTCTGGAGCCGCGGCGGCTGCGGTGACGAGCGAGATTACGTATTCGCCCTTGTGAGGGACGACTCTCCGGAGGAGCGAGGAGACCGCACCATCTCCGGTCATATGACCCCTGGGAAACAGGAAACCAGAAACCTCAATAACCCCCCCCCCCCCCCCCCTTACCACTTCCTGCTCAAAATAACCCCACAGATGAGAAAGAGAAGACAGGGCTTCGTGTTGACACCTGAGGAACTGTACTAAATACAACCCCTTAAACATTTCAATATTTTATCAGCTTTCAAGGGTGCCACTTGTATTATTCACAAAGGTCAAAGGTCGGGCTCAATCAAGGGGATCTGCAGTGCAGATGATCACATGAAGATATAAAAAGGATTGGAATCTAGATCCGGGTTACAAAACTGGGAAAGCAGAGAGAAAACCCTGATGATGATGATGATGATGATAGGGAAGGCCGAGTGCCGAGGAGGGAGAGAGGACTTGAGGAAGATGAGTGTTAAGTGTAAGGCTGTGTGCTGGGATGTAGAGCTGGATAGGCTACCGATGTTTTACACCTACGTTAGCAATGAGTGTCGTGTTTTTGCAGACTTCAGATTAACTAGCCAAGTTAAGATAGCTAGCTAATATTAGCTAGTGCTAACGTTCGCCGTCTCTGCAGTTTTGCCAAAAACCAACCGTTATCGTCGACAGAACAGTCTTTTACAGCCTGCGCTCTAACCCAAAAAGTTCAAACTTTTTTCAACTACAAAAAAAGCTTAGAGCTCATGGCGCGAAAAAAGACTTGGAAACCAGCTCTCATCTCTATAGCGCCCTAGAGGTCATTACCCACTGTAAACAACGAGAAAACAGCGCCAGCTCTGAAATACAGCTTGCCGGTGGACACGCACTCTGAAGGTGAGAGTGTAAAGAGTGAAGGTGTGAGCCAACATTCACAGTGGGGAGACAGATCCCTCATCACGCCTGCAAGCAGAGCCTCTAAACTGTCGCAAGCTCTGTAACTAAGAAGCCTATTAGCACGTACGTGTGTGTGTGTGTGTGTGTGTGCACACGTTAGGTCTACCTTACAGTTATTATGCAACCCCAACATAGCCTACAGCCCTGCAGTTTCTCTACAACACCTATTCAAAACAACCAAAACAACCTATATACAAGAGAGCTGATCGTCAATCTGCCGACTTCAAAGCACTGACTTCGGATGATAGGAGATGGGAAAGGTCCTATGGATGGAGACATTAGGGCGTGGCCATTGTCTCTTCCTCTGCATCTATCCATTTTCCATTTTCCTCACACACTGTACATGCGCGCACTTGCACGGTGTGAGGAAGATGGACAGATGAAGAGGAAGAGAGGAAGGGGAGAAAAGGAGTGGAAGGAAGACAAGGAACCATGAAGAAAGAAAAAGTCCCAAAAAAATAATCAGGCTAGAGGGAGGGCTGGAGGGAGAGAGGGATGGATGGAGGGAGAGAGAGAGAGTAAACAGAGGGTTAGGAGTGACGCGCGCGGCCGTGTGAGTCAGCCCTGAGCTATGGGGCCTTTGGCAGCCCGCTCCTTTGTCTCCAGCTGGGACGGAGTGTTCCGCTCCGTCTTCTCCGTCCTCCGCCGGCCAAAACACACTCCCATTTCATCACCGCCGCCGCTCGGCGGGTCCCTGTGTGTGTGTGTGTGTGTGTGTGAGACGGTGCAGCAGCAGGGAGGAGAGAGAGTTGCCGTCTGAGTGGACGCTCTCACACACAGGTGATATGCCACGAGTGAATTGAGTGGGATTAGAGGATAAATTGGCAATTACGCATCGCTTGTCTGTTGTGCGTGCGCGTCAGATGTCTGCGTGCTCGCCTGCCTAGGAGGGGAGGCCAGATTGTGTGCGTTACTCATTCGGTGGCTTTCATGCAGCGTATATGAACCAGCTTGTTTGCGTGGGGGTCCGGTGGGATGTTTTTTCCACTGTTTACTAGCGCGCACGTGCAGACGTACACTCGGAGCTAAAGAGAGAAATATGAAGCACTGATCCAGAGCAGATTGACTCTGCGTACTCCAACGTCGGTTTGATGCAGTTTAAACAGCGGACAGTCTTGTCCGGTAAATGTCTGGCCAACACTGCCACTAATCCCTTCAGGGTTTTGATTGGCTTTGAACTCACTGACCCACCCATGACAAACACACACACACACATATGGTGTTTGGGGAGGGGGGGGGGGCTTTACGGATGAGAAGCCTAGCATTCCGCCAGGGCCCGTGTGATTCACAGCTCTGGTGACCTAAGGTGCACCCACGTCAGGACTGCATGTGCCTCTCCCCTCCTCCCCCCTCTCTCCCACCGAGAACAAAGCAGGCGCACGTTCCTCTCTCTCTCTCTCTCTCCCTCTCTCTCTTTGCCCTAGGTTCCCTTCTCTCTTCCTCCCAAATCTGACCGCGAGGGATGACTCACTAACTCTTACTCAGAAACAGACGCGAGGTGGAGGTGGGGGTAGGGGCGGGCCGGGCGGTGTGTGGAGATAGCTCGTCTATGAGAACTTGACCCCGGCCTGGGTTGAAGGCCAACTGCACACCGGATACCGAACGCTGCCTTTCGCTCTCTGTTCCTCTCGCATGGCTGAGGACGGCGAACGTGGCTGCAGATCCTTACCGTTTATTTAGCACCATGTTGCCCAGCTTCAGGTCTCTGTGTACTATGTTTTTCTGCAGAGGGAGAGAGAGAGAGAGAGAGAGGGAGAGAGAGAAAGAGGGAGAGAGAGAGGGAGGTAGAAAAGATTGGTCACTGACTGTTGGTTTCTGTTGCATGAAGCACTGTAATAAACACAATACTCTCAACTTCTCTGGGAGTGGCAGCCCCAGTAGGACAAATGACTCATCTGCAGAGCTATGCAACTCAACATAGTGCTGATGAAGCCACGGCACTAGGAACTGAAATGTTGGTTCGTTGACAGACGCATATTGTGGCCGTTTTAAGGGTGTACGACTTCCATATTCATCCCTATAGAGAGAGACCTTGAGTAAAATACTAGGCATTCATCTTTCCACACATCCTTATAGCAGTGTTCAGCTAGGTGACAATGCGCTAGTGGAAGCGCTACAACACGGCATCATCTGGTCTAGGAATCCACTCCACTTCAGCACAACTGGACAGTCTGGCCACCGACGTATCCTCATTACGGCAAGACCATCATATCAAACAAGAGCTAAGCAGCCTATGGATTCCGTTGAATTTCAAAGTACACGCAGCCATGCGGAGACTGCACTTTCTGAGAGAGGATCTGAAACGCAAACGCTAACCTTGCGCCCGGCGTGCCACCTGCGGTGTAGCGTTCTCACCTTATGGAGGGCCTCGACCACGCGGACCACGTCGTAGAAGATGACTATGGCCTCGCGTTCGCTCAGCCTCTTCTCCTTGATGACGTAGTGCTGCAGGTTGATGAGGTCGGCCGTCTTGTCGCTGAAGTCGTGGGCGCACAGGCAGTCCAGCACCAGGCAGATCCGCTTCTTCATCTTCTTCACCCGGTTGGCGTCGGCGTCCTCCACCATCTCGTACGCCCGGTCCTGACGGGGGCGCGAGACAGAGGGCGGGGCGGAGGGGTGAGGATCGGGACGATGGCGATCCCGAGCGCGTGCGTAAAGGACCGGTAGAAACCAGCGGATGGAAATATACGGGTACGAATATGCACTTTTATGCAATATGCACTTTTAAAATATGCACTTTCCAACCATGGATTCCGCAAAAGAGACTATCAGCCTCCCTATAAAGTAGACAGCCTTCATTCGCCCCTCGACTGAGTCTCTGGGGACGAGGGGATAAATAAAGATAACAAAGGTCATTCTCCTCCAGTCACCCCCCCCCCCTCCTCCCCCCAGCTCCGGTCTCTAATGCCGCCCATTGATTTCTGGATCGCCCAGGGCGTTCAGGGACGGATGCGCCTCCGAAAGGCCTTTCTGGAGGGAGGAAGGGGGGGGGGATTCATTATCAACCGGCTCTCCTCTCCGAGCGGAGCTGCACTATAATAACCTGATCAATACCGAGGCCTTGAATGAATCACGACGCGCGTGGGGGGCTCGACGCCGCCATTCTAGGAGCGCGGCTCCCGAGGAATACGGGGGAGGCTGCGTGAACGAGGGAGGCAGATGGAACAATAACAAAGTTAGAAGAAAATGGGAAGAGAAGTGGGGGTGGAGAGGGGAGGTGAACGGGCGCCTGTGAAAGGAGTAGCGCCGGTCCTGCCTCTGCCCAAACACAGACAGCCGCAGAGAGACATGAAGGATTTCAGTCGCGCATATAAATGCAATTAACGGTCTTAAAGCAAATTCATAGTATGTTGAAAAACTACAACGGCACCAAAATAAATTCCGACTCGCGTGAGCTCCTGAGCGCGTGCCGCTGCGGTTTGCGCGTGCGTTTACCTGGAAGAGGCCGTGATGGTGCACCACGCCGTCCTGGCTGTGGAGCAGGGAGAGGAGGGAGTACTCGGTGTGCAGCAGCATCTTCCCCTGCCTCTCCTCCTGGGTCTCCCCCACCGCCTCCCCGGCCCTCTCCTCCAGCGTCAGGATCTACAGCAGGAGAGAGAGGGGGTCAGACATTCAGAGGTCAAAGGTCATGACTCAAGATGGGACAGAACGGCAAGAGAGGAAGTCTTAAGCCTAGTGTAAACCCGAGGGGGCAGAACAGTATTGCAGCCTTTGCCACATGTTCAGACACTTAGTAGCCCGTTGGACACAGAGGCGCCGCAGTTTACGTTACAATTCCCTCTTCTCCATCCTAAACCTTTGTGTCAAACAGATTATTGGATTGCCCCAATAAACTACTAGCCCCAATAGTTTACCACTGGTCATTCTCCTCCAACAGGGTCATAAACCCAACACCAACAAGCCTGTCGGTTTGGGAAGGTCATAGGTTCAGACATCTGCCGTGGCATTGGGGCTATTGTTTGAGCAGAGGGAGTAGAAAATCACTACCGGTTCAATGTGTGCTAGTTAAGCGCAGTGCAGTGGTAGATCTAAAGTGTCCTGTCCGCACCTTGAGCTGGTAGAAGTCGTCCGTGCCGTCCTTCCTGGCCAGACACTGCACTATGCTGGGCACGGGTGAGTTCCCCAGACGAGGCCCTGCGACGGGAGGGCAGAACAGCTGCGTGACCAAAAGGTAACAGGCCGTGGAGTGTGCTCCCACAGCAAGCCCTTCCAGAGGACGTGTGCATGCATAACATTAACACCTTTAACATAACGTTTGCAGTAGCGTTGGTGTGTTTTGGTGTGCTGGTGTGTTTTCAGTGCTGGTAGAGTCCCTTCTTGAGAAAGAGGGGAGAACGGCGAGGCTGCAGACTGGATTCTCAAGCTTCCTACCCCATTTCAGGGGGGTCAGAAAAATTCTTAACATTCTTGTCTCAGACACCGAGTCCCCCTCCCACTTCTTTCCTGGTTTCCTGTACATACACATACGGACTACATCCACTGTCCATGCACACGCGCGCGCGCACACACAGAAAAGCCAGAAAGGTTGCCCCCTAAACCCCGCGTGAGCCCCTGAAAACGCTCTTCTCTTACCCAGGACGAAGGGCCCGGCTCTCTTGGCGTTGCTGCCGGAGATCCCAGAACACAGGATCTTGCTGCCCCTGCCTGAGGTCTCTCCCGCCCCTCTCTCCGAGCAGCGCCGCTTAGACATACTGGAGCTCTGCAGGGAAACACAGCGGCGCAAATGAGAATAACATCAGATGACAGTAAGCAAGTCAGAGCGGTGAGAAGGACAGACATGTGACCGGCTGCGGCAAGGATGCGACACTAGCTCTCTCTGAGGGACTGATATGATCCAGACCGACTGGTGTCTGATTAAAAATAGTATCCATGCTCACCATCATCATCACACATCGTCAGTCTCCAGTCTTTCCTGAAAGCGCATGACTCAGACTAACCTCAGCCTCAGAAAGGCTGAGATCCTCTTGGCTTGCTTGGTCTCAGCACACTATGTTATTATGGGAGAAGAGTGGGGGATCCCCAAACTACAGGCGGGGTGCACCTCCAAAAGCCCTCCCACCAGTTTACCAACACCTCTGTGTGAATGGAAGGCCATTAGGAACCATTCAGGTGATGTTCCCTGGTGTGAAGAAGAACACCTCAGATTCCATCTCTACAGCACGGCATTACAATACCTCCTCTGCTAGCTAGCACTGGGTGAATACCTCCTCTGCTAGCTAGCACTGGGTGACAAATGCCTCCATGCAACAACAGCTCATCCTAAAGTGGGATTCTGGTGATATAAAATTAGATGTGATGATGACATTTTGTGCGCTTCTGTCCACAATAATGTGAGGCTAGCTTAGTTTTATCCTCTGATACCGAAAATCCTTCCGCTTTCAATCCGCACCGGTTTATCTCGAAATCTGTGCAGCTTCATCTAAGCCCCTGTGCGCTGCCCCTGTGTGCACTGCCCCTGTGTGCGCTGTCCCTGTGTGCGCTGCTGCCCCTGTGTGCGCTGCTGCCCCTGTGTGCGCTGCTGCCCCTGTGTGCGCTGCCCCTGTGTGCGCTGCTGCCCCTGTGTGCGCTGCCCCTGTGTGCGCTGCCCGTGATGAAGTATGACTTCCTCTTAGAGGACCGGCACATGCACACTCTCTCTCTTTCTCTCATTCTCCTTTCCAGGCTGAAAATGAAAACCAAGCCTTTGTACTACGATGAGGAACTAGCAGAGGACGCTGAACCTTTGACACACTGTGACACCAGCTCCAGTAAATACCTGAATAACAGACCTATGGACTTCTGCATGGCAAGAGGTGCGTGCTTCGTGTTGCAGATAATGAGTTCCTATGTGATGAAACCAGCACTGGTTCCCGTAACAGGGAAGTTGTGCCTAGAAATGACATGCGTGAATCACCCAGCAGCCATGAGTTTCTCATGGGTCAACATTCCTCCAGGGGGGGTGGGGGGGGTAGATGTAATGTGAATGAATCCCCCAGTATGAGACAGGAAGGATGTGCATAATATAATAGGAAAAACAACACAAGCATTTCTATCAAGAAACATAGGCTGAATATCATGAATATTTCTAAAAACGACCCAGGGTTGATAGCAGATCAGTGGGCCGATACCAAGACCAGCTCACATTCCAGAGTGAGGTGATTCAGACAGATAAACACTAGGAGCCTGGAGAACTGTTAACACTGCAGACACCGGCACTGCCTAAATGTAGGCATTGGAAAGCGACACACACACAAATTGACTTTGGAATTGGTGCTACAAGTGACACTACCTAAGCCTTAAAATATTTTGCTCTTGGTTGAACATTTGAAATCAAAACAGGCGAAGAGAGAGGTCTTTTTTTTAAAACTTGAAACAGTTTCCACCATGGCACCACACAGTTGTGTAGCTGGCCTATGTGGAAAACGGAGGCAGGACCGTTGGCAGTCGATGAGGCAGACATAAAATTCTCACTTCCATGAGGATTTTTGTCAGCCCAGAAAGCAGACACTGTCACAGTCATGGCCGTCCGTCTGTGGGCATCTCCACCAGTCAGCAGCGTGGAGAACTGAACTGAAATCACCGCTTGACTGCTCTCAGGGCATTATGGTGCTAGCAAAGACACCCGCTCACACTTCCAATTATCAAAGTAACCTTGAGCTATATTCCATCAATGACATTCAGACAGATCCAGGCTACTATAAATTCGCCACTGTGCCACTTGGGCTACATGGGTAGCTGATTAACCTTGCAAAGATTGTGTTGATGTTGTCTATTGCATAATAACAGAAGCATTATAATTACAATCCATTCCATGAGGCAATGCTTTAGGCTGTTTAACATGTGCTCAATTAACTAGAGTTCCTTCATTCACTGCCCTCAGGACCACGTGCTCAATCAGACCACGGGTTATCCATGTACTAAAAACATTAGCCATGAGATCATGTCAGGATGCAAAATAGGCTATTTGTCCAATTCATTTAACATTTAATGAAATGCTGCCAAGCCTTCTATAGACATATTGAAAACTAAAAAGGTCAACCGGCGAAGTGAAGCACACTGACCTTAATGACCAATCAGCTTAATGACAACCAAGGCTTTAATCTGACTCAATGCATCGGAGGGGGGAGAGCAGTGTTAAGTGAATCACATCAGACAAAGAAAGAAAGAGTCACTGTCTTGTCCACAGAACATGGGGTCCGTATAGCCTATCTACCGACGCCACCACAGGTGATCCACTCACGGGACAACCAATCCCCTTTACAGCAGGAATCATACATTTCCTGCACATCGACATTTCCTGCACATCGCCAAGTTGTGGGTACAATAAAAACACATGAAACAAAACAACCTAGGCGCTGAAAGCAAATACCATACCACTTTAACGCCTGGAAACATACCGTGATGGCTTTAATGATTATTCTACATTCACCATTTGTCTGCACATTGTCTTTACCAATATTGCAGGCGGTGAACCCAGACATTAACACACCTGAATGCCCTTGGCCAAACAAGGTCATCACAAAACACGCTAAGATATGTTTTCTGTGACAATGTACCTAAGAAGGTGTAAGTGGAAGCACTGCCACTGTCAAATCAGCAAACATATAGCTTCAATGTAGAGCCATTACAAAGGGACCGTGCAGTGCAATCAATCCAAACAGAAGTGCTCGTCTCCCACAGCAGAGTGCACAGAAAGAGAGCTACTCTCGTCCCATCTCGACTGAGCCACCGTGGTCTGGTTGGTTCTCGGTCATGCTGGTTCTCGGTCATGTTGGTTCTCGGTCATGCTGGTTCTCGGTCATGCTGGTTCTCGGTCATGCACATAGGCTGTCTATCTCTCTGCCAATATAGCACGGGTTGACCAAGACCAACAACACAAGGGCCTTAGAAAACGTGCATCGTCGCGATCTCAAAAGCGACATAACGCACAAGCTTGCTGCTGCAAACCCACGAGTAAAGCCCAAGCACGGGGAATGTGATGTGTGGCCACAATGGGCACGTTAGCTAGCTGGTGCTAGTGCTAGTGCTAGCTGGTGCTAGTGTTAGTGTTAGTGCTAGCTAGTGCTAGTGCTAGCTGGTGCTAGCTCAACACATCTGTCGAGTCGGCGTCAGCAAAGCTAGCGTAGCGCGACCGATCTAGCTAGCTAGCTACAACAATACAATCACAGTGAGCTAGCTAGCTAGCGTTATACACTGGGATTTCCTCATTCAGAAATAAACCGGGTCACCTAGAGCAGTTTATACAGTCGACTGTCGCTTGAACAATTCAATGTGTTCAATTAAACCAAGTCCCACTCGCTAGCTAGCGAAACAAAGTGTATTAGCTCGTCCGCCACCTCGCTCACTGTGGGTCTTTAACAACAACTTACCTAGAAACGCAGAGGAAAGCCTGCTGGTCTCCTTACAACAAGGACATCACTATGGGATTCTCCGTTCTATGCATATGCAATTGTTTTTTCGCCAGCAGACTGCATACAGTTGGTATTGAGCTCACTCGTTGTGTTTGAAGAGCCACTATTACCAAAGTGAACAGTCAGGGAAGCGTCCTCCTCTGATCGCATCTTTCCACAGCTACAGCGCCACCTGACAACGGACGTGACGCAAACAGCACGACGGACACGCTTTAGCCAATAAACTGCCTTATTTCTTTGATGCCCAGTCCCAGCACAGTGTTTCATGATAAAATGTGTTTGATAGTAAAGGTTTTGGGGATATGCATCATGTTTTTGTAGTGCAGTTGAATGCATCTATGATGAGTTAACAGAATGGCCTTTGCAATACAGTGTTGTGTGGCATAAAGGCAGTAAATTGTGGTCCTGATAACCCATCAGTAATAGCAAGTCTCACATTACACCCTCCACTGTGACTCAGTGAAATAGTAGCCTACATCCACTGCTGATTCTCCATTCATAAGAATGTCTATGTAGAGTGTAAGCTACTCCTCGTTTGAGATACATTAATAATGTATTATTTTACAAGCTAGTCAAGATGAGAGGAATTTGCCGATTCTATCTGAAAATGTAATAGTTCTGTTGCTAAAACATTTATTCTGTGACAATTATGGGGGTGTTGAAGAAGACCTCTACATTATACTTATACTTATATTATAGTATAATATATTCCCAATTACCATGCCATTATAAGAATCAGT
Organism: Borostomias antarcticus; assembly: GCF_949987555.1. Classification (NCBI taxonomy): domain Eukaryota; kingdom Metazoa; phylum Chordata; class Actinopteri; order Stomiiformes; family Stomiidae; genus Borostomias; species Borostomias antarcticus. Next base: position 24,815,731 of record NC_140243.1, read on the forward strand.
CCCTGGTCTAGAAGAAGACCATGATCCACATTTAGAATCCCTCTTATTGAGCAGTCATTCTCACCCACAGATACCAGTTTCAAACCAGTGGGCAAATGCGGGGTTGGCTGTTCAAACAAAGAGGGCGACCTAAAGGGCAGTGACTGATATGGGAGGCACAGGTTTCCTGCCTTGACTCAGCAGAGCATATGCTCTTGGCCACATGAAACACTTGTCAGGCTGTGGGTTTAACAGTGTCCAACCCACAGTTTTTGTGAGGAAACAGTGAATCATACCTCTCTACTCAGCAGTAGGGAGAAAGCCTCTACTATGAGAAGATATAGAAGCTTATTTAAAGGCACTATTACTTCAGAAACGGCACTCTATTTGTGATTTTTGTACATTTTAAACAAACCAAAACCCCTTCTCCAGGTGAAATGCTACATTTCTGTCATTTTGACACAACTATAATACTCTGAACTGTATGAGCATATTCTCTTCTGTTTGTTTTTCAAAGAGAACGCGCCTTCAGGGAACATGCTGCTTCTCTGAAGTCTCTGCCCAGGCCGTTGGGAAGCCATCATCTGAGGCCTCCCCCCCGAGTTCATTCAGAGATGTCTCAGCATGTTTTCACTGTGTGGTATGCTGAACTTTCATTGTTGTGTGTGTGTGTGTGTGTGTGTGTGTGTGTGGGGGGGGAGCATGGTTGTGTGGAGAAGGGAGGGGGGTTCTCAGACGTGCCCAGACCATCACTGTTTCTCTTTGACTGCTGCCGACTGCACACAAATAACTCTAGCACAGACAGTGGTGTTGCCATAGCAATCCTTATTGTCAGCACATGCTGTTGTCAGCGGTGTCCAACAAGGAATCGTTGCCTAATGTCGTATAAATGAAATTTAGACAATGTTCAATGTGTGCTTAGTTGACTTTGTATGTTGTGGTGGACCTATTGAACACTATCCAGATATGTTCTATTGACTTCAGATGGGCATTGTGGGAGTCTTTATAAAACATTTAGAAAGAAGATAACTTCATCATAAATATCCAAGCCGAAGCAGATCTACTTGGATACTGTGGGTTGTGCTTGGCTCCCTCTAGTGTTCCTCCACGAAAAGTCATGAAGGCATGATTCATGATTAGCACACATTGATTGCATCTACAATGTACTGTAGATAACGCCTTATTCTGCATTGAACTAATAAATAAGTGAAAATAAAAATCAATGTCCATACTCATTCTATTCAATCTATTTATTACAAAATGGACATTCTCTAGTCAACATTCTCCATCATCTGTCATGTCCCCATCTGTCAAACAAAGTGCACAGAAAGCACCACATATAGAAATACATTCAAATAAATATACTCTTTCATAAATATATTAACATGTTGCAATTTAACCTGCTGCAATAAGTCACATTGCATTCACCTCTTTAATGTAATGTATTTGTTTCTTTAGTGTTTTCTCACACAAACCACCGAACAATTGAACATGGATGGTGACATATTGCAGTAGTGTCCCTCTGTCTTCTCTTTACACACTCATACAGACATGATACACCTTATTTGGAGATACAGTAGGACTGGGTAACAGTGTGTGGGGACTTCAATGTTTCTTTTAATTCAATTATATATACTGGTATGCTACTGTATGCCATTAGGCCTATGTGATGTTTTCCTTTCAATATGTTGCTGTATAGTTGTATTGAAATATGTAAGAGTTGTTTTGTTCCCTGTGGCTTCTAGATTGTGTACAAAAAATCACTAATATTGGTAGAGTCCATGTCCCAGTGAATATGTCGTCACCTCTGTACCTTTTCCTCTCGTTTTAGGGTATGTATTCCTGTGCTCTGATTATTTTATTTGTTTTAATGTAAATAATGGGCCTTACCATTGTTGGTATGTGTCATGCAGTTAATGTGAATATGTTGATGCCGGTTTTGGTGCTATTTTCTTTCTATCATTCATCACTTGTCAGTATCGCTTCCTCCTGCAACTTGCCCACACTGGGATCGAACCCGGGTCTGAGTGGGCGATATTTATACTGAGGAAGAGTGAGTTTAACCATTCCACTCGGTTACACATGCTCACAATCGACATGGAAAGTACACTTGGGTTTCCTTCAGTTCCCACACAGTCACGTTAGGTTCTTATTCATGACCCCAGAGGGATTTTATACATGTCAATTTCAACATGTTGCAATAAGTATATTACAAGCATATATTCCAGGATCAGCAGAATCATCAGCTGAACTGGAACAAAAGGAGTCTCAAAGACACAAAAAGTAGTTTCAGTAACATGACATCCTAGTATAGCTACAGTACAGGGGGTACATACGGTTTCAAGCACAGCAATAAACATTTTCCAATCGCATTTGCAGTTTACAGCTGGTCCAAACCAGAGCCAGTGGTCCAAAGAAATTACCTGCTAACATCAGCATTTCAAATATCAATGGTCAAAAAAAAGATGCTGTGTGTTTGTACATGGACCAGCAGCCATGTTTTTGCAGCTTGTCTTCCAGCAGAACTCACTGCTCCCAACACACTCCTCTTTGAGCGCTTCCCCTGGGCCCTGTCGCCACAGAGACCATGTCACAGTCCGTCCATCATGGCCAAAAGGTCATCACCTTTGCTGCTGGCACTCGGACACGGTTCAGCTGCCTCTGTGAACTCCCCCATGATCCTGGCCAGCTCTGCATTCGCCTGCTGGTTCTGAAAGACAAACCGATGGGTCGCTTTACTTGCAGCTGGTCCGTCGCAAAATATGCGCTTGTCCATGCGTTAAACAGCAAGTATACTGTGTATTTTATTCCCCTTCGTCCTGTCAGACTCATCCTTGTATCTCTGACAACATCTCTGCTAGCCTTGTCAACTAGACTAGCTGTTCCTTTGTGACAGTGTGTCTGAACATGGGTGGTCCATCGGGGGTGAGATATTACTCTGTTCCATACAGCTGTGGCATGACAGACGCGGCCCCATTATCCTGGGGCATAAATGCAGTATCTACCTTGCAGTTGAGGTGCAATGTTTAGGCTAGTTAGTGTCACAGAAAACAATATATATAATGAAGGTACTTTACCTTTGTTGCTTGGATGTTTATGACTTCGTATGATAGATCATCTGGCCTCGATATCAAAGCCTCCCTGAGAACAAAATGAACCACTGGTAAAGAAATCAATATGGCCTTTTTCATCCTGTTGAGACTCAAACTTTTACCTCTAAAATGACAGGAGGTAGCATAAAGCGACATTTAGGAAAGAGGAGAACTTACTCTTCTTCCTCATCTGTGGCAAAAAGGTTGACTCTGAAGCCAGTGTCTGTGCTGCCTGGTTTCTCTACCTGCAAGCCTCCCATCAACCTAGCGAGAAGGTTCAGCTCCTCTTTGGCCAGGGGATTTGGAGCTGTATTGACCTAGTAGAACAAAGGAAAACATCATATAACTTAAGAATTTGCTTCATGAAGTATTGCTTCAGAGTAATCGCCCACAACATTTACTATTTAAGGGATGCAGCTAAAATTAAATGCATAGTGTGCTATTTTGGACATTTAGTCCTATTTGCGGTCTGTTTAACATGAACCTGACACATAGAGACCATCATTTCATTGATCGCTCAAATATTGAGTAAGAGAAATTTCTTTACAGTGGAAGTGGACGGGGTCGCGGTCAACACGAAAATGTTAAGTCAAATGTCAGGTCAGTGGTAGTGCGGTCGGCCAGATAGTCCTATTTCAAATGTAACTGTTGGTTCAACATTCGGTTTGCAAATAGCCTACACAGGGCTCTAGACTGCGACCAAAATGGTTGCATTGGCAACGTGAGTTTAAATCTCACGTGGCCGCATTCGTGCGAGTACATAATGCACACTCCTGCCTGCACCCCCCACCAGCAGCGTGTGTAGCCTACTGACCATGAAAGTGCTAGACTCATGAAACGGTGAAAGTGCAGGCAGGTAGAGCGTGAATCAAGCACCCCCGCGAATACAGTCAGGCTACAATGCCACGCCCCCCACCCCCCCAGACTTTCGGTTAACTATTTAGCTACGTGCTACAAAGATGAAGCGGTCTATAGCGGATTACTTCAAAAAAAAAAAAAATGAGAGAGAGGACCATCAAAAAAATGAGGAGATACTGTAGAGGGTCAAGGAGGTATCCTGACTCAAACATGAGAAAGCAGGGAGAGACCCACTGAGAAGAAGAAGAAAAAGTACTACTTTCAACTGGCTAGTAAGGGGAATGCTATGCTGTACTGTAAGTAAAGCCCAAACCAATAGTCGGACTATTGGTTAGCTTTGCCTGTCTGGTGCGACAACAAAATATGCTGGTGCAACCTACTGAAAAAGTTGGTAGTACTACTTGAAAAGTTAGCCCTGCTACTGAGACCAGGTAAGATCAAACCACAAAGTTCCTGTCTTGGAAAAAGTTACACAATTTTCATGTTGACCGTGGCCCCGGCCACTTCCACTGTAAATACATTTGAGCCGGGTGAAAATGTTCATTTAGCGCAATACTTGAGCGCACAGTGAAATTAGGTCTCTATGAGTCAGGTTCATGTCAGACAGACCGGAAATAGGGCTAAATGTCCAAAATAGCATACTTATCCTTTGGCCAGCCATTTAAACTCCACAACAAGATCAAAAAGTTTTATTTATAAGGAAACGCGCTTGGTGTTGTAAGATACAGGCCTGTTCCAGGCAGTATTTGCTGGCTCACCTTGGTGTGTTGTGCAGAATTTTTGGATGTTCCTGACATGTGAGTCTCCACTGGGCGGCTTACACTATACCTTGAGTGAAAACCAGACAAGCATTCAAACAATCAAGGAGGTACAATAAAGTGGTCCATGACTTTCTCAGGAGTACACCAGAGTGCAGAATTCCTCTGTGGGGTCTAGAATAAGGTTAACAGAGGGTCCTGTATGGAACATTCTCCTGTGTATTGAAGGGTTAGTAGCAGCTCTTACATGTTAGTGCCCAGCTTGATGACTCTGTCTCCGAACATCTCAAAGGAACCCTCCCGGAGAGTGCCGGCGTAGTTCCCACCGTTACGGAACTGCAGTCTCTTAACCTCTTCACCGCTGCAGCTGAACATTCTAGATAGAACAAACAATTTAGATTTGTTCAACATGACATCGAAAGGAGATTGTTTCGCCTAACTAGAGCATTTGGGACTTTTACTGTTATTGGATGGTTCAGGTTTTATGTCTTTTTTAAGTCTTTGTCACTTTGGTACAGTGGATATATACACCATGAATGTTTATGTTAAAAGTTTTCCATGGGAACTCTTGTTGTCCAGCTTGTTTAGTGTTTTAATTAATGGCTGCACACTGTCATCTGGCAATTATTACTAGCAAGGTAAACGTAGACAAATCTAAATTTAGAAAATGATCTCTTGTTCAATAACCTCAGGGATGAAAATAGCTGCAACTTCGACTGTCCAAGTCGGCAGTGTTTGGGAGAGATAGGTGCCGTCAAATAGATGCCATCAAACAGAGAAACCACAGCCAAGTCCATTAAAATAATGGAACAGAGAACAGAATAGTGTGATCGTGGACAATTCTAGCATTACTGCTGTGATACCTGATAAGTCCAGGGATTTGTGTTCCATGAGGCACAGGGCCGGTAGTAGGGAGGACAAAACGTCCGTTGGAATTCTGCACTTTGTCTTTGAGGAAGATGGACACCTGGACATACAAATCAGCCAAGAATTCAGATAATTTCACATAAAACCAAAAGGCCATGCAAGACCCCCTTTAAAACAATCCTATTCTTTTTCTGTAAAACAAAACGTTCTCAATTTATGGTCAGATCCTGGCTGGACTCACCCTTATGTGCATGTCTTGAAAAAAGATGAGAAGAGTCTGTCTGATCAACTGGAATTCACCACTAGAAAATGGTGAATATATCTGTCATATTTGGTAAAGGGGAAAATAAGATTTTAATAAAAATAATAGGAAAAGGAACCCCTTTACAAATATACATGCATACCAAAGCGATTGCTGCCTGTAGCAATCACCTATATTCAACAGAATAATATAGTTAACGGAAGGCAAGGCTCCTGTACCTCTATGAGCTGTCGGTATGTCTCATCAACCTGGCTGAGGATACTCGCTGTGTCCTTCACAAAGTCTTTGATGGCATCCATGTGGTTGAACGACACTAGTAAAATGTCTTTAGGCCGTGGGCAGAGGAGCACCTGGTACTTGAAGGCCATGGTCATCAAGTCATACAGCTGTGGACAAAGAGATTCAAAATTATGTTGGCTATATCTCTATGGCAATAAGCATGAACAAAACAGATGCACAGCTAATAATGAGTCAACGTCATGGTCAAATATGAATGTGCGCAATTTATAATGAACACTAGAGGGAGCCAGACAAATTATGTCATGGCCAGATTTGTTCTTCTACATTACCCTTTAAAACAATGAGTTAAGTGACATTGCTGGATACATTTGAATAAGCACAACGTCTATATACTGAAACATAATATCTTCAAATGTGTTTATACTACCACCCCATACTAAATGTTGAAAACAAGCTTTAGAACACCAAAGAAAAGCCAGGAATACGTTGAACTCCAAAAGAAATATGTCTATGTAGCTTTTTAACATGTCTACAGTATGTAGCTTTCCAATTGGCTAATTGGAAGATAATCATCCCACCCCATCTTTATCACTAAGCTACACAGGATGCAGTTCTGAGAAATGTACAATAATGGCAGTGACATCATGATGATAAGAAAGTATACATTTCCTCAAGATCTAGCCTATACCAACCTCAGACCAGGAAGAACAGTAGAAGCTAGTTTCATCAATGCAGAGACCAGTCAAACCCTAACCAACACTAAACCTAACCCAACCCTAAACCTAACCCTAACCGGCATCTGCATTGATGGGAACTAGCCTTTACCCAGGAGGAACACGCTGTTTCAGGGCAACATCCTTCTGGAAATACCTTGTCCATGCTAGCCTGGTTGAGTCTCATTATCGAAGCATGAGCCAGCCGGTCAAACACCGTCCGCAGAGCCTTCTTGGAATAGAGCTCCTGAGGCTTGAACAGCTCTTCCAGAAACTTCTTATTGAACATGGTGGTGATGATGTCATTCATAACTGTCCAAGAGCAAGGTAGAGAGAGGGTAAAGGAGTGTGAGGTCACAGACTAGAGCTTGGCAGAATATTGGTCCTGTAGCAAGCAGTGCAATATATTGGCTCCTATCCCCAAATACCCTTGTAAACAAAGCAACAGCCTTGAAAACCATCAGGAGGTATGCTTGCAATACACTTGCAGTTAAGATTTGGGATTCAGATACTTCCTTGTGCTACTTGCTGTGCTAAGAGGATACTCACTTCTCGTGCCAGTGTGTGTAAAGGCCACGATACACGGGCAACCTTTTGGGGCAATCTTGTCTATGTATCATGGCCTTGAGGCTTGGTCAGAGAAATGAATTGTCTGAGCAGAGCTTGCAGAGATGTCATCTAAATGCTATTGTGATCTATAATTGCATTAGCTTCTGAATAAGCGTGTTGGTTTGTTTCCTCTAAAGGCTGTGAAGAAGCAGAGCAGGTAACTAGAGATGCATTGCGTGAGAAACATAAAAAAATACCTCTCCTTCTGTCATCCTCAATCCAATCAGCTAGTGATGGAGAATTTACAAGTTAAAAGGAGAGGCAAATACATGTAGGTATTCTGCGTGCCAGGTCACAGTGTTGGCACTTTACTTAGAATCACCTGTGGTCACACTTTCTAGTGACTGGTTAACGTGAGAACAGTCCATCATAACCAGTTAGCTAGGTAGCTAAAGTGATCACAGACATGAATAACCTGAACAGTTTTATGACGACTTAACTTAACTACTGACATTATTATACCATCTTCTCTGATTACATTACACTTTTTTGCTAGCATCTGAATCAACTCATTCACAGCTAATGTTAGCTATAATTAATGCATACATCAATAGCAATCCATCACCCATGCATGGGTTCGTAGCTTCCCCCATGCTGGGTAACGTTAGCTTGCTACTAGCTCTCTGTTGTGTGGTGCTACAGGCTGCTAGCATGGTAGCTGACAGGCTAACACGACATTAGCATCTAGCTCTACCTTTCTTGGCTTTGTCAGCAGGGATGTTCTGTGCTCGCAGGCGTTGATCCAGGATGTAGAGCATCTCTCCGCCCAGGTTGATGAAAAGCAGGGGAAGCGTCCTCGACGACATCTTTATTTGAGGTTTAACTAGCTGGGATTCTAAGAAAAATAGAAAGATAACGATGTCCCTTCTTCTGACTGTTTAGTTAGCATGCTAGCTAGCTGGGTAATATGCTATTCGTTGATGGAGGGCAGCGTCATCAGCGTCCAGTGGTTGCCAGGTCACGGAGGAAAGGGACCAATCACAATCATGCCTGGTGTGTGACGTCACTGTGATCAAGGCCGTGACTTGGAAAGAAGTAACAAGATGTCAAAGTAAACTAGAAACATATTCGGCCCTGAACAGACACAATGGCAGACTACCTGACCAGTGTGACTGATCCTCAACTGAGGAAAACCTTGACCAGATACAGGCTCAGTGGACAAAGACCTGGCTGTAGAAACATGGCCGACACACAGACCTGGGGACCCAGAGAGGAGCGGCTGTGTTCACTTTGCTCACAGGCAGAGGCAGAGAGACAGAGACATACTTCCTTTTGAATTGCACCAAATATAAAAATGTGAGGGAAAAATACTTCCCCAAATTTGAAAACACAAATCAATGTAACTTTGAAAAGCTTTGTCCTGACAAAAAACTCGCTATAAACTCACTATATTCTTGGGGAAATAAGTGAGTGTGCCATACTAGCTGCTGTTTACATAAGGATCTGTGAAAACAGGACAGGAGAACTGACCTATCATTTTCCCTTTCCCCCTACCTTTTTATTGTTTTAATTTCCCTGCCCTTATAGGCCTTACTGCAGATTTTATATTATTTTTGTTAATTGTGTCTTTATTGACCTATTGTATGACCTATAGGTCTGTTAAATTGTTTGTGTCAATATTGAATTGTATTATCCTTGACACTTTGGCAATATTGTTCACCTGACATTCATGCCAATAAAGGATATTGAATTTAATTGATTCCTATCCTTTGCTTGGAAACACATTTAATGTATTCATTTGATGTCTTGTAATATACTCTCTAAGCCTTTGACATGTTATTAATATATATTTTTTTTATTTGTGTGTTTACATTTTTTTCTGTTGTTGTACTGTATGATATACTATATACCTACTTTTTGTATGCTGATACAGAAATTTAATAACTAAAAAAATAAATCCTTTGCTTGGAAACATGGATGTTGTATGTTTATTACTTGGTGAACTGATTTGTAAAAAACAACAAAAAATACAAAAAAAGAGAGAAAGTATATCTGAAAACCGATATTGTTTTAATCTGTGAATCTGTTAATAATAATAATAATAATACATGTTTTGCTAATAACTAATCACAGCATAAACTTATTTCAGATAAAATATACTTAATGAGAGCACAATTCTGGAAAAGCTTTATTTTGTTGAATTTAGTAATTGTATAATGTTCTGTGCAACATTTTCATACATAATAACATTTTATTAATTATTAATAAGGCACAAAAAAGTCAGCAGTACTTCCAGCAAATAAAAAAAACATGCATAGAAATAGTGTGTGGTTATGTATTGTTGTAATGTACTATTTGTACAATTTAGATGGTCAATTCAAACATCCCCATTTCTAATGCGAATTTCTCGTGCCATCCTACACATCTCACAAAATCCGCAGCAGGTGGTCATCAAGGCATCATTGCATACTGTCCCCTGTAAGAAATATGATTAAATGTTACTGATGAGCAAAGTTACTATCCACCCAAGCCATTTCAACAGTACTCTACAATGTCCTTCCTGTCTTTTTTGACAGCACAGATAGTTATCTGAAATGGGAATCGTGTAACCATATTGCTGGTGTGTCTTCATATCCACTCTAGTATGCTATAGTAAACACCACATTCAATTTAAGGATAGATAGGATCTTTCTGCTCTATAAAACAAAGATAAAAGATAAACAGAGATAACAAACACACACTAAAGCCATAGAACATTTCTAATACATTTTCCTGTCTGTGATGTACGCACCTGAATACCATAGGTCAGTCTCATGTGAGTCCTCATAGCCGTCATACCTCCTGGTAATAATCCCAGACATGGATGTTCCCCATACTTGTTAGCTGCATAGCAACTTAATGCTATTGGACAGATGCAGCCAAGGCCACCTGTGTGACAAATATGAACCCCATTGTAAAATACATAAAAAAAAGAATAATTAAACGAAGAGTGGTAAGGTAATTACGATTTCATATTGGCCCATCTGCATCCCAAAATCTGTCTCCCCCTCAGAGTTAGAGTACTGTATGGGGTGCTGGGTGGTCTGGTAGGAGTTTGTCTCAGTACTCACACACTAGGAGGTCACTGCAGCAGGAACACAGACCAGTACTCCAGTCCCCTGTCTGAACATTGGTTCCATATGACCCAGCCCCTGGCTGGTGGGTTACCGCTGGGTTTGCCATGTAAAATCGTTTCAAACTCCTAAAAACCGACCACAGCTGACAGTTAGGAAAATAAAATCAATGCAAAATGAAGACACTGACACACAAATAAATGAAATCATATTTTAGCCATAGATTAATTTTAATTTTCGGTTCTGAAGTGAACCTGAACAAATGAGTTCCATATAATGTACTGTGTCTGTCTAATAAATGTGTATTTTTAATGTGAGTGTAGAGGATAAAGCATGTCACTCACCAACACCGTCGTTTGCTCTGACCCACTCCAGATCTGTTTCGATCTGAACAGGAAGTTGTGACACACTTGCTGTACAAAGCGCTGCTTACTTACTCACTGCTCTACTTCCTTTGACGATCATCTTCTCTGCAGAAGAACACGGATGCAGAGACCAAGTTCCCATAGTGGGGACAGTCACACGGCTCTATGTAGACAGTACTGTCAACTAATCCAACATCATTCTTCAGAATTACAAGGCTCAACTGAGACAGCAGAGATCATACCATATGGGATAAACTATCATCCAAAATCTTGTTCTTTTAATTCTTGTGAGAATCATTAACCCACGTAGTCGATTCAGGGAACCAATCACGTGCTACGGTTTGACCACAACCACAGGACTTCATGTTCTTTTACTATCATATCACAACTACTAGACAAAATGGGGTCATGAGAATTTCACTTCACCTGTCTTCTAATGAAATTGTGAAAATTAAGTAAAGAGCAATGCATAAAAAGAATTCAGTAACTGAAGTCTTATGATAGATTTATTATGAGTAGAAATTAACAGCCCTTCTCCTCTAAACAGTTTCCTGCATTACTGTATCAGATATATTTTGTTAGACCAACTACAGTTTGATGACTCTTGACGAGAACAACAATTTACATATACAATCATCCACACTTCATACCATGGTATAAACAGGATATATGCTACATACAGCAATATGCCCCAATACTGTCCTCTCTACTAGGAGCCAGTAGCTGCTGTCTGGGTCGGGTCTGCCTGCGGGTTGGAGGCTTGCATCACTTTCTTCCTTTGCTCTGCTTTGAGTTTCTGCACCTCTTTAAAGACCTGAGAGAAGGAAAACATATGGGTGAGCCTATTCCCCACAGACCATCAACCTCAGAGGTCAACATCATCAACAGCCACACCTGCAATGACATTCTGCATTAGTCTTGGCGAAATATTGCTATACTATACACATACAACACATACAGTGTAGCTACCAACAGTGGCAAAGTCTAATAAAACAATTAAAATAAAATAAAAAAAGTATATTAAAGTGTAATAGCTACACCACACAAAGGGTATTTACTCTATTCCAAAAGAAACAGCTGGCATGTAAAACAAGCGGTAGTTTGGCTGGCTACCTTAATGCAGAGCGCCTTCTTGGTCAGCCAGCGTCGTGTGATGCGGCGGTAGTACTGCAGGGGGAAGGTGTAGGTGATGCCCAACTCCTTGCAGACATGTTCGAAGGCGTCGTAGCGAGTCATCCTCAGGTTCTTCAACATCTTCTTCCTGCGGTCAATGGCCATCAACATCCGTCTCTTGTTGGCTTTGTCCTGATAATAGGAGACGCATGGAAGAACTAAAGGTGTCAGAGAACAAAAAGGCTTAAAGTTTTTATCAAACTGCCAGTCAAACAAAATCTGTAAAGGAACGTTAAGAGGGGCTGCTTCTATCACTGGAATAGCACTAGTAGTAGTGTGGATCATTTGAAGATACCCTAATTAACTCTGATTGGAAGTGAGTTACAGTAATATGCTTTTGGCCAAGAAATGACCTTAAATTCGGCCTGTTGTCTAGTATGGATTGTGTTACTTTGTTGTCCTTTGATAATCTAACAGTACAATATCCCTCTGGGGAGCAATTATGTACCTACTACTAGCCTCCTACTACTTAAAATAAGACATATATTATGCACACTAAATAATTCATCAAAATTGTGTGTGGAATAGGTATGTTAAGTTATAAAGGTTCAGCATGCAGCTGTAACCACGTCGCTGTCTAATTTCATGCTGGGATGTACCCAGGATATCCTGTTGACAAACCTAACACCAAAGAGAGGGGGAGGGGTGGCGAAGCAATGAAGTGTGGAAAAATGTGTTCACGTCACCGCGACTCTGGTGCTTTCACAAGCCACTTCTCTCATTAAACCTGATCACATACATTACACACCTTTGGGTGTTTGTGCAAGTGCTCTTGATAGTTCCGGATCCTTGCCGTCAAAATGGCGACTGGAAGAAAAAAAACAAAACACATTTGAGTTGGATGAAGAAATATCTGATGAGTTGTGGTGGCAGAGTGATTCCCATAAAAATAAAAAGCTTCTTGCACACGCTGGTCACCTTTGCAGTTTTTATTGTCGACGTTTCGGTCTACATGACCTTTCTCAAGACATTAAATAACCATTGTGACTGAACCGGAATAAGTAGGCTTGGTGCAGGTACTCAATTGGACAAACATATCTCAGCTCTGTCCAAAGGGGCGTGTCCCCCACCATTACCTGGGTTCAAGCATACACACTGTGAAATCCCTTATTATTAATAAGACATTTTTTTAAATACTCATAAATACCCCACCCAAACCCATGACATAAAAACCATGTCCCAATATATACATTGAAACAACAGACCATGTTAAAATGGGCTATGTTTAGGAAATGCTCAGTGAACAAAACAATAACAATAAGATAAAGAGAAAACAAGGAGGACAATGTTAGATTTTGCTTGGTGGCAGAGTGATTTCCCACATTAACAGCACTGTCCTGCGCTCTGTGAAAACGGGAACCTACTCTTGACTTCAGGGGAGCTGTCGTCAGTTTCATCCCTTTGGACTTTTGCAATCAGCTGCTGCTGTTTCAGGCACAGCTTCTCTCTCTGGAGACAGAGGATTTCACATGGTTATTGTACAATCTGCAGTACAAGCAGCATTTACATTCTTTTCATGACCAAGCCTATAGTAACTGACAGTAACTGATATCAACAGACGGCCTATAGTGGTAACTAGTAACTACCATGTATTGAGGAGAGGAGACTATTAAGACTTAAGGACATACGTGGCTTGCTAGTTCCAATGTCAGGAGCCTCTTGACTAGGTCATCAGTTCTGTAAACAAACAACAGAATAGCATGAAGATAGATAACATTACTATAGGAATCATACAGGTCTAGATTAGTAAGTAAGATTGTACATTTAGTTCATCGATGTTGACATGAACATACGTTTGAGCAAGGGGAACATCTGCATACTCCATCTTCAGCATGGTTGGAGGAAGATCAATGAGCTGGCTTTGGAATACTGAAGAAAATCAAGTAAATATAGAATCATGAATGTGTCAAAAAAAGATAAAACCCCTAAATCTTTATTCAACTTTTCCTTGAGAAAAGTTGAACTTACAGAGAGCATACCTGGCTTCTTTTTCCTTGCTGCCTGTGCATAGTTTCTCACAGGCTGAATGGTAATGCTTCCAGGGCCTCAAGAGAATTGAACAGAAGAAAAACAGAATAATTCCAAATATGTTTCGTATGAGACCTTAGCGGTTGTGTAATCTGTGTTGTGTAATCTGTGATTATACAGAGTAGAGTCAGACGTGTAGATCTCTTTGGAGGGGTCATAATGAACGAGGTACAGTCTATCGATATCAAATCATCTGTGCACAAATGAAATATCTTGTCCTGCCTTGCAATGAAGAAACTGTAGCTAAATTGTGGTATGCACGTTTGTGAGACAGATAAATGAGAGATGAGGGTGTCATGGAGTGTGAAGCTGTACTTCACGCCCTAGGGCCCTGGAGGAAATGTAGGGGGTCCCAACACACAGTTCCATACAAAAACGAGACTGGTTAAGGAAGGGTATTAGAATACTGAATGATTTATTCGACGAGGGCAATTTCCTTTCCTATAACAGAATGAGGGACAAATACAATCTGTAAGGACATGGCCCTTTTTGGAAATATTTACAGATCAGACACTGTGTTAAAGGGACAGTTCACCCTAATCAAGAAGAAAACCTAAAAGAGTGCAACTGCCGATGCCGACCATGTTTCGTAAAGCATCACAGTGATACGAGTTATGTCCTTGGGTAAATAACGATGGCTGTAAAAATCTTAGGACGATATGGGAAAAGGACTTGTATTGTACATTTGATGAAAGAACATGGGATAAGATTCTTTCCAACAATGGGAAATATATTAGGGAGGCCAGAACCAAATGTATTCACTATAAAATTCTTCATAGGTATTATTACACCCCAACAAGACTCAACAAAATGGGCTTAATTAGAGATAGTTTATGTTGGAAATGTAAAACGGAACAAGGTACATATGTGCATGCATTATGGGAGTGTACCATGGTCGCTCCTTTATGGAGGAATGCTGGGATATATGGGCGCTTGGTTAGAATATGACCTGCCCAGATCACCAGAGTACCACTGTTGAATAAATCTGCATTTAGAGTTTTAACAACTGGCTTAATAGCCTGTGCCCAGCTGATTCTTAGATATTGGAAAGATACTCAAACTCCTACACTGAAAATGTGGAAGGAATGAATGAATGATATAAACTGCTGCATGTGAAAAGATGGGGAGATTGAACTGGAAAAATTAGGTGGTTGAAAAACAATGGAATAGCTTTAGTAGTTATATGTCTGGAGGGAACAATTTAATTAAATGCATGCAGCGAATTATCCATTGATGAAAAACGTTCACTTTCATTCTTGCGTTTAGTGGTTTTTCAAAATTAAAGTCATCTGTTTTTTTTCATGTTTTCATGGGGGGGAACAAATGCACATGTTGTAATATTGAGCGGGACGAATCCCCTGCCTACTGCAATCATCAGTCCACAGTGAGGGGGTCAGCAGAGGCAGCTCAGCTCACTTGCGTTGCAGTTTTGGAAGTATTTAATAATCAATGTTTTATTAAAAACATAAAAAATGAATTTCATTTTTCTATTAAAGAAAGGTTACATGTTTTATATGCTGTCAAATATACTTCTTAGAAAGAACAAAGAAAATCGGAATCGGCAGGTCATCGGAAATTGGAATTGGCCAAAAAAAAGTGCAGTCGGTGCATCCCTAATAGTCTCCCTCCTGACTCAAATATTATGCTAATCGCTGCACTCTGCATACTACATAATAGAGTCTGTGCCACTTCATAATAGAGTCTGTGCCACTTCGCCGCCCAAGCTGGTGTCCTGAGGGCGCATCGATGGGTCAAAATTGAAAGAGTGACAGGTCGTAGCAGCAAATGAGAGATGCTAGCTCAGGTTAGATGGGCGGGGCATATCTGTAGGTGGGAGCACCTGATCGCAAAAGTCGAGAAAGAAGATCTGATATCGTTAATTTTCTTGTCAAAGAAGTTGGCAAAATCATCAGGGAGAAGGGAGAAAGGAGTGGTAGGGGTTGGAGTAGTGAAGAGAACGTTTTGAAGAGTTTCAAAGAGCAGAAGAA
Source organism: Borostomias antarcticus (assembly GCF_949987555.1). Taxonomy (NCBI): domain Eukaryota; kingdom Metazoa; phylum Chordata; class Actinopteri; order Stomiiformes; family Stomiidae; genus Borostomias; species Borostomias antarcticus. Next base: position 24,831,716 of record NC_140243.1, read on the forward strand.
AGCAACTTTAGCAGAGGATAGGGAGGAGGAGAAAGTGGAAAGAAGAGATAGGAAGTTAATAAGGTCCTCTGGGAGTCTGCCTTTTCTCCATTTACGCTCAGCTATTCTCAGGCTCCGTCTATCAGTACGCACTGAGTCCGACAGCCATGGGGCAGGTGGAGTTGGGCGTGCTGGCCTGGAGGTGAGGGGACAGAGATTGTCCAGAGAAGAGGAGAGAGTAGAGAGGAGAAGATCTGTAGCAGTATCAGGGGGCAGGAGAGAGAGGGAGGGGCATTGAGGGCAGAGGTAACAGAAGAGCAAAGGTCAGTAGGGGGGTGGCTACAGGTAGTAACCATGCGGGTAGGGGGAGGAATTACAGGGGAAGAAGGGAGAGAGAGGGAGAAGGGCATGAAATAGTGGTCAGAGAGATGGAGGAGGAGTGACAAAGAGGTCGGGATGGAGCAGTGCCTAGTGAACATGAGATCCAGCTGGTTGCCAGCCTTGTGGGTGGGAGGAGAAGAGGAGAGATGAAGGTTGAAGGAGAGCAATATCTCTCCATACTCCAGACACAGCTTGTCCTAGCACCCAAGACCTTAAAGTACTACAGTAGCTAAGGTGATTATACACTGTTTGGCTTAATGGAATCATGCTCTTCTTTAGCCTGCATCAGTCAGAATGTCAACTCGTTACACTCCGTTGAGATCTTCAAAAATCAGTCAACTTCGGTGCAGTGGGTGGATTCAAATGTCTGGACCCAGGTTAGGTCTTCTTCATACAAGGGCATGACATCACAATGAAACAATGGCATGACATCACAATGTAATATTGAGAAACATTGTAACATTGGGAGACCAGACTATAGCACCTGTTAAGCTCAGTGACTATCCATACTGTCAGATCACATGACCTCCCTCACTATTGGCCACTGCCTCTCCCTATGGACAAAGTCTATCCCTATTGGCCACTGCCTCTCCCTATGGACAAAGTCTCTCCCTATTGGCCACTGCCTCTCCCTATGGACAAAGTGCCTGACTGTAGGCTATCCTTTTCACACTGTTGTGCCGAGTCTTGGTCCAGACAGTCTGGGGGGCGGTATGTAGACACTAGGCAGCCCACTGGTTAGCGCATCTGACCAGTGAGCAAGAATGTCCCATCGATCATGTCCTTCATTGTGTGTCCTTGAGTAAGGCTGTAGTATGAAAAGGGTATATTCGTACTGGTCGCCTCCTCTCTTTCCCAAAGACCCAGCTGTCAGGCTTGATGTTGCTCCAGACTGAGTCGCCCATGTACCAAATCAGTCCCTTCACTACATTCACTTCTTGTGGCTTTGAAGCTATAGGTCACTGTGTTCAGTTACATTAGCCTAGCTCTGGATCAGGGCTAATTTCTAGTGTGCATAGAGCAGATAAGCAGAGAAATCAGCTCTTACAAAAAGATATGACAGTGTTTTGCACTGTATCCTCTTTATTACAGATTAGAGAGCGCGATAATGACAACCAGTGTGGTGATAATAGCCGCAGCTACATTTATTAAAGGTGTAGTTCTGAATTTTGGACACAGAGCCTCATTTACGACTTACCCATAATGTCGTTGATTGATGGAGAACATTTTTAGCTGATTCAATGCTGCCTCTCTTTCGGATCTGTTTTTCAGCCCCCAGTTGCTCGAATGCACTAGATACAACCAGGTAACTGTGATATAATGGTATATAGCTCGAATGCACACAGGTCGGAGGTAGGTATTTTGCCACTTGCCACCTCCGACCACAAACGAACGCACCATAACACTGTCTCTCCAGCCAACAACTCCCAGCTACTGTATAATGTCAACAGGGATGGATGGGGATTGGACTAGCAGCGCCCTCTCCTGGCCAGCGTGCGTTAGTTCGTAATCTCCTGGCATCCGACAAGAAGTAAATGAGGAATGCAGAAAAGCATTGACATTGTTTGTTTTGTTTGGTATCACACTGATACCAATACAGCTGCCAACTTCATGTGTGGGGAATTGAGTTGGACGACAGAGCTGATATTGAACACATTGAATGACAAACGTCATCGAGCAGGATCGGAGAGAAGTATCTAATGGGTAGCTAATATCTTGCTAAACTATACAGGTTTACCACAACGCACAGGACATATTCATACGTGTAGGCCTATGCTCGTATTTACTCACCAATAACGTTCCCTCTACGAAGCTCCGCTCTGTTCTCTGCCCTTGTATTCAAAGAGGAGAGACATGCCCCGTATTTCAATGGGAGAGCCGAGCAAGTCCCTTTCAGTCTTGATAAAACACCGCCTTCTCGCAAAACGATAGATGCAGATTTGAGAGTACTTCTTAAAGCCATGTTTGTAAACATGGTTGATTCACGAAATACTTATGTCACCTCTTTTAATTATAAGTAAGTGAGTGTGACATGCAATCCGCATTCGTCCCCTATTGAAGATACGCCATTTTAGCTAGACCGAACCAGTAGAAAACCGCACGATCTACGTTATGAAATCGATGCCAGACTTAATCGATGCGATTATTGTCTTGCATCATAGAAATCTGCTTGTATTTTGCTGTTTTTCCAAATGTGCAAAGCCACCAAGCTCAGATAATTTGTGGATGGAATTAATGCCTGCAGTATGTGCAATTTTTTGCCCACTGAATGTATTTGTATTTATTTATTGCTATGTTTGTAAAGCGTGCATACAAGAGACAATCATAAACAAATCATTGATACAGGTCTGTATTCTACAACAACCGAATAATCAAAACAATTCATTAAGCCTTTCGCTGCTTTTGGGTCAAAACCTTGTATCTCCAAAATGGAAAGTTTTCTGAATGTTGAAAAGAACATTACAATTTCTGTTTTTGAACATAAAATTACATATGATGAGCTGGTTAGAATACATTTAATTGGTCCCAGGGCTATGAGGCATTCAGAGGTAAAGGGTAGTCCATGTTTTCAGTTGTGGGAAAAAAATCAACAAAAATGGAGATATCAAATTTTGACCTGACAGCAGCGTTTTGTAACCTGGCCTCAAACTTATTACGTAGGCAAGGCAAGGCAAGTTTATTTATATAGCACATTTCAGCCACAGGGCAATTCAAGGTGCTTTACGTGAGACATTAAAAGCATTAAAACTAAAAGCAAGACATTATAGACATTTAAAACAAAAAGCAGGACAAATTAAAAGCATTAAAACAAAAAGCAAGACATTATAGACATTTAAAACAAAAAGCAGGACAAATAGAATACAGGAATAAAAGTTACAGTGCAGTATACAGATAAACATAACTCCTCTTAGAAAGCAGTGGCAAAAAGAAAAGTCTTCATGCTTGTTTTAAAAGAACCAAGAGTTGCAGCAGACCTGCAGTTTTCTGGAAGTTTGTTCCAGATATGTGGGGTATAAAAACTGAATGCGGCTTCTCCATGTTTTGTTTTAAATCTGGGGACAGAAAGCAGGCCTGTGCCAGACGACCTGAGGGGTCTGGATGGTTCATAGCATATGAGCAGATAAGAAATATATTTTGGCCCTAGACCATTCAGTGCTTTATTTTAAAGTCAATTATTTGACAGACAGGAAGCCAGTGTAAAGACCTTAGAACTGGTGTGATATGCTCCACTTTCTTAGTCTTAGTGAGGACTCGAGCAGCAGTGTTCTGAATCAGCTGCAGCTGTCTGATCGATTTTTTAGAGAGACCTGTATACATGCCGTTACAGTAGTTGAGTCTACTGAAGATAAATGCATGGACAAGTTTTTCCAAATCCTTCTGGGACATAAATCCTTTGATCCTTGATATATTCTTCAGGTGATAGTAGGCTGACTTTGTAATTGACTTAATGTGGCTGTTGAAATTCATGACTACACCAAGATTTCTGGCTTCGTTTGTGGTTTTTAGCATTACTGATTGAAGTTGAGCACTGACTTTTAATCGTTCTTCTTTTGCTTCAAAGACAATTACTTCAGTTTTATTTTTGTTTAGTTGGAGAAAGTTCTGGCACATCCAATCATTGATTTGTTGAATGCACTTACTCAGCGCTTGTATGGGATTATAGTCTCCTGGTGATATGGTGATATAAATTTAAATCTGCATAGCTATGGTAACATATTTTGTTGTTTTCCATAATTTGAGTTAGTGGGAGCATGTAAATGTTGAACAGAATTGGCCCCAGGATGGCGCCTTGGGGAACTCCACAGGTCATTTTTGTCAGATCAGATTTGTAATTGCCTATAGACACAAAATAGTCCCTGTCCTTTAAGTAGGATTCAAACCAATCTAACACTGTACCAGAAATTCCCAGCCAATTTTCCAGTCGGCCTAGTAGTATGTTGTGGTCTACCGTGTCGAACGCAGCGCTGAGATCCAGTAGTACTAAGACTGAGACTTTGCCATTATCTGTGTTTAAATGGATGTCATTAAATACCTTAATTGGAGCAGTCTCAGTGCTGTGGTGTGGTCGAAATCCTGACTGGAAGACGTCAAAGCCATTACTTAGTGCCAGGAAGTTATTCAGTTGTTGGAAAACAACCTTTTCAATTATTTTGCTTAGAAATGGGAGGTTTGGTATGGGCCTATAATTGTTCATTTGTGAGGTGTCTAGATTATTCTTTTTTAAGAGTGGCTTGATGACTGCAGTTTTCAGGGTTTGCGGGAACACACCTGAAAGAAGAGATGTGTTTACAATTTGCAATAAATCAGTGGCCATGCAGTTGGATACAGTTTTGAAGAAGTCTGTAGGTAGAACATCAAGGCAACAGGTTTCAGATATTGTATAGTGTCCCCCAGGGTTTTATGGTTGATCAGATGAAATTGTGTCATGGTATTGATTTTAAGTGGACACTGTGACGACACATGTCCTGTACCTGGAATGGAGGCACTAACTGCTTGTCTAATTTTCTGAATTTTGTCAGTGAAGAATGAGGAAAATTCATTGCAGGCCCTGGTGGATAGAAGTTCAGAGGCTACTGACACAGGGGGGTTTGTCAGCCTATCGACAGTGGCAAACAAGGCACGCGCATTGTTATGGTTTTTGGTGATGATGTCAGAAAAGAAGGTCTGCCGTGCATTTCTCAGCTCCATATTATGAATGCGAAGTCTCTCTTTATAGATGTCATAATGAACATGGAGATTTGTTTTTCGCCACCCACGTAATAGCTTGTGCGCGGTATATCACATTGGGATACATTAACTATCCAATGACATACATTCATAAGCTATGGAATCTAAATTTCACTTTCAATATCATTCATTGCTAATGCTCGAAGCAAAGGAAAGTCGTCCCAAAGAGACCCAGACCCTCCTTGTCCAGGAGGAACGTCCTGAAACTCTCTGAAGGCACCATGTTCCCCAGCCAGCGTGTGGTTGTGAACGGACATGTTTTGATACTGCTTTGGACTGGGAGGCTCCTCCTCCAGGAGAGGCTGGGTGGACTCGGAGCGCAGGTAGACCCGGGACTGGGCCGCTGGCTGGCTGGCGTATGGACCGGCGAAGATCACAGAGGCATACGGAACAGAGTCCTGCTGGGACCCTGAGTAGCTGGGGCTGAGGGGTGAGCCACAAATGGACTCGCCCAGGTCACTGGTGTCTTCGTCGCTTCCACTATGCAGCCAGGGGCCATCGGTGAACTGAACACCCCCTTTCTCCAGCGCCATCTTGGGAAGGCCCAGGAGGCTGAGATGGGAGAGATAGACTGGGCTGGACTCCTGAATGTCCTGGGTTGGGGTGATGTCCTACATGGGGGGGGGATAAGACAGTTACAATCTTGATTTTCATCTTGGTTTTACCATGCAGAGAGTAACAGTAATGGGAATCCCGATAAAACACCTGGATTGTGTCTGTTGTCGTCCAACTCTTGATGCTGCTGTTAGCTGGGTCAGGGACCATGGGCCAGAAGCACATCTTCAACCTTAAGAGACACAATTATTGAGTGTGGCTTTACAAAAATTACAATTACAACAATTAAAACTACATTGCATTGCAGTAGTTGCGGTGCATTGCTGTTACTGGCTGAAGGCTCACCGTTCTTGCTTTGTGAAACAGGCCATCACTGTAATGATGACAAGCAATGCCAATGCTACACCAGCTGCAATCACACTAAACACAATATCCAGGGCATCTGAAAAAAATTATATTTGGCAATTTCAAAGAACTATCCATGTATATACGCTTCTGATACTAGGGCATCCTGAAGGCACCAGGACACCTATAAACAGGGTGCGATTTGTAAAAAAAACAGAGGGGGGGACATTTTCAAATAAAATGTAATGTCCAGAAATTGAACAAATGTAAACATCACAACAAAGGAAACGACTGTATGTTCTTATTGTATTCTTATATTATACACCCAACAAAGTGCTAAAAGAAAGGACAAACCATACGATGTTAGGTTATTGATCACACTGCTATGAATGTAGAGCTATCCCGTCCTCATCATAGACCTTTAGACCTCATAAAAAAGTGATATGCGCAGGCTAGTTAAAGGTAGGCACTACAGTATACCCAGCTAACACACAACGTCTTGAAGACGTCGCCAGAAGGGTGCGACTTTGTGACTCCATGCGACTTTGTGACGACGTCGTGACGTGCATGTCGCCAGGAGGTTGCACACACGACGTCGTCACAAGTCGCAGTATGGTCGTAGCCTACCCCTGCTGAAAAAAACTATAGAAACCATTACACATATTCTATTGGTTCCTGATGGTTTTGTGATGGTTTCTAATGGCTACTAATGGTATGTAGTGTTTTCCTGATGGTTTGGTATCATAAAATAAAAGTTCCTAATGGTTCAACAGCTGATCTATGACTGATTCTAGACACCTTTAAAGGTTTTCTAATAGGATTCAAATGTCTTCTACAGGAGTCTTAATGGTCCCTACAGGAGTCTAGTGGTCCCTAATGGTGATGTGATGGAAATAGTCTGGACATCAACACTATAGACTGTTATGGACTTAATGGCCATCACATCTGTAATGGTAGTGATTTCTAATAGTTCCTGGTGTACGCTATAGAGTATGTTGCTAGATTGCAATGTTAAGCGATTTCATTATCACCGCCATGTTTATTAAAACGTTCCAAGATCACATGCTTCAAGTTTAAACTACTTAATATTGTGAATTTCCTACTCCGTTTGTTAAAGTAAACATGCTGTAAAGTCGCACTGAAATGAAAAAAAAATATATATATGACATATAATTGGTCATAGTGTTCACCTATTCAACGATGTATGCCAAAAAATTTACAAAATTCTACTTTTGTTGTAATCTTATATCAAAGTACAGTATATAATTTCTTACTTCCTGGAAAACGGTAAATCACGTGCAATGACGACAACAGGTACCTTAGATTTTAGGCCAATAATCTCACGACATCCACCCGTCAATCAACGCTATCCTTCTATCAAATCTGTCTAAAGTTCTTAAAACCGTCCACTTGTCAATGTTCCAATCAAATTCCTCTAAACATATGTCCCACCCTCATAGCTTGTTTGTCAAACTACGGAAGTTTAGATGATCTCAAACGTCCGTTTCAGTGCGACTTTAATCAATTAATTTGCCCTAACTCATCAAAATAATCTAGTAGGACAGATCACAGATAAAATACATTTATTAAAACCGGCCAATCAGATAGAGCTTTGACGGTAACAACCATAGCAGCTTGTAGCAACGCATCGGCCAATCATTGACTACTTCTTGGACAAGGCAAGTGCCCTTTTGAAAGTTACTTCTTTTTTTTTTTTTTACAGTGTAAATATACTGACATTGATCAATTCTCGATTAAAAGCGTGTAATAATAATGCCCCAAAATGCGTTGTAATTTTGCCCGCCCCCCGCACACACCCGTGCCCCTCCCCTCCCCTCCCTCTCTTCCTTTTGCAACGGGAAATCCCCCCCCCCCCCCCCCCCAGCAATTCGCACGCTGTCTATAATGGTCTATGGACAAAAAATACCAACCCATGGACATAGTTGTGAGGAGAATCTCTGATCCGTTCAAGCTCCCACCATCGGTGCTGACCATGATGAAGGCTTTATAGGACCACATGGAGTTGAGGTCTTTCAGGATCACTCTTCTCTGGGCCAGATTTGCGTTCACATCTGAACAAGAACGTGACGTATCAGCTTCATACGATATAACCCAGCAGTCTGTAATAATCTGAGCTGTGAATGGAGCTAAAATAACTGTTCTCCAACCTTTTACATTCCCCTGCTCGTCCCAGTAGAAGACCCTGTAGCTCCGTACGATGCCATTCCGTTTGCATGTGGGGATTTCATCCCAGATCAGCTCAATATGTGAATGCCAGTTCTTCAGAACCTGCAGATTCGGTGCCGTAGATGGGGCTGCCGTAATGAATAAGGCAATCAGGACTGTATGTAGTGAACTATAACACAAGTACACTGGTTATTATAAAAAATGTAGACATGAAACTGTTGATTTTATTATGAGGCTATGGGGTCAGGATGTTCGATTATTATACTGTCTTGACTTGAGACCTACAGTACTATGATCCTAGCAGCACATAGCTCGGTTCCTATAATTTAACTATTTTTTTTTTTCTTTCAAAATGCTACAGGGGTGTGATTTATCATGTGTCCACCAGGGGGAAGCATTGTATCAAAAACTGATACAGCATGTTCCCAACACACCTACCACCACTCTCCACTTGATCTTGCAAAGACCAGGGTGCAGGGTCTAATCTTCACAGACTTACCCTTTTGTCTAGAGTATTCCTCCACAGTTCGAGGAAGGCCAATCCCATGCTTATACCTAGGATACACGGTGATCCCGTAAGGTTTGTATGGCTCAATACCCTCTGCAGACAAGAATGAAGAGATTAGAGAAAGTCAGTGTAGACTAGAGGCCTGTATGGGAACACAAAGAGAGAAGTAGACTAGACCCTGCCCACAATGAATACAAACTTCACAACAGACCAATGGATAATATAGTACCCACAGGCAAGTACATCTAAAAGGTAAGCCAAACTCACAAGGCGTGCTGTACATCATACCTGATATTTCCACGTGGGATTGATTTCTGTCTACTTGGTCAAAGAAAATGAGGGATTTGTCCATGTCGCATAACGGTCTCCACTCGACCACGTAGCCAGTGATGTCAGAGGAAGCTTCAGCCGTCCACTCTACGTGTAGCGATGTGTCACCATGAGGACTGACCCTGACATCTGACACTGCAGTTGGAGCTGGAGACACAACAAAAGTTTGCAAGATATCACAGGCGTAGGCCTACTTACAACACCCACAAAACATGTCGCTAATAATGCTCAGACGTCCAACCATACAGAAACATATGGCACTAATATCCAAACGGGCATAAACACCTGAATATAAACAAGCCACAGGTTACCTCTGGGCTGAAACACAAGTACTTCAGTAGGACTGGATCTTCCGGCAGCGTTAGCAGCGCAGAGGAACACTCTCCTGGCTCCTCTGGGAAGCCGGAAGTGGCAGTGACGGGCGGCCGTGGCGCACAGCTGCCTTCGATCACCCGGGGGTCTGTGCAGCGAGACCATGTAGGACACGTTCTTGCCGTTGGCGTGGAATTGTTCGGATGGCTACGAGAGGAAGAGAGTGGGAAGACCTTTGACGGACAGATTTTCTGCACAACTGTGGCAGAAAACACGATGTGTGAAATATGGTGTCGTCTGTGTGTTGGCTACGTGTGTATGTGTAGGCTATGCAACGCATGTATGTGTGTGTGCGTGCGCGCGCGCGCGTGTCTCTGTCTGTGTATCGTTCTTACCTTCCAAAACAAATGCACACGGAGAGGATTCTGCCTCAGCTCCCTAGGTACCTTCATCCAGGAGTCTAGTCGTCCAGTGGGAGCTGAGAACAGGCAGAGAGGACGGTCAACAACTTCATGACTCATCAAAAGTCTCCACCTCTCAGTGGCACGAAGTAGAAACACCTCTAAAGCTAGGCAGGTGTGTACATTCAGTGAGTTGTCAGAGAGCCCAGTTCAAGTCAATACATCAATCATCGGAGCTGCAAAGGGTGGGAAATGTAGGACATAGCATTAACGTAAAGAGAAAAGCAAGCCTAGTTAATGAAAGGAAAAGGTAATAGATTGTGTAAGCAGAGGAGTGTTAAATGTACCCCGTTCCTGGGTGACCCCAGGGCAGCTGCTGCTCCACTCAGACCAGGGGCTCTGCTGCTGGTACCTGACTCTGATCTGGATGTGGTATTCTGCCCCATGGAGCAGGCGACACACCTCCACCGGTCTGTTACGCCTCACAGTGGTGAATGGGATCTAACACAGCCCCGCACACGCGCGCGCACACACGCGCACACACACACATACATACAGTACACATACACACAAACACACATACAGTACACACATACACACACACACATACACACAAATACAGTACACATACACACAAACGCGCACACGTACACATACACACACGCATGCACATACACATACAGTACGAGTACACACACACACACACACACACACACACACACACACACACACACACACACACACACACACACAGTATTAAAAATCTATGTGTTCAGAGGATTTGCATCATGAACATCTGAATGCATCCCTCACTTTCTGTTCGTTCCCCTGCTTGCTGTCTGCAGGTTTCAGTAGCACCTCCAGGCCTAAGCTGGACACCCACGCCAGCTGGTCAGACATACTCCAGCTGACCTCCAGGCAGCCGTTGGGCTCTGCTTGGACCCTCACGATCTTTGGTGGGTCAAATTTTGCTGCAATATAAGTGTCATAATCAGAATGATTTCTAATTGAGCATAGCGCAAAACTGTAACGGTGTATTAAGATTCTGGCAGGTTTGTGTTGGACGTCCTTACCTGCCCTTAAGGGCTCCAGAGAAAGAGAGTCTGAAGAGGCTTGGCCTAAAGCATTCACTGCTTTTACAAAGATCTCCATCTCTGATAACAGGAAAAAGTCGGAACGTGGAATCGTGTAGAGATGGACCCCTTCTGGCACCTTGTAAGTCTTGCTGTCCGGTACGTCACTGAAGAAACGAGGAAATAACAAATCAATATTTGGTGAAATCACATTCACGCATATTCAGTTATCACTGGCAAATCCACAGCACATCTTAAAACTAGCATCTGATATACAGGTAAAGAAATGCACGGCAGAAGTTAAACAGTACATCGATACATCACAGATAGGTATAAATAAGATGCAGTGACACCGTAAACGTATCCTACCTAGTCTCTGTGTGGAGAGTGTACTGTGTGGGCAGGTGGGTGTCCGGCCCTGGGTCCCAGATGCACAGCAGCGTGCTTGGTGTGGTGAGGTTAGTCACACAGCTGAGATTCTGAGGCACCGGGGGTGGAACTGTGGATATAGAGGTTTTCAGGGAAAGACAATATGTAAAACAGAGGAAAACCAGAGGAAGATAAAGAAAAAGAACAGTTCAACCGGAGAAGCTGTACTTACTCTGCTATCAATCTATGATAAAATCAGAATACTCTTGGATTCTAATGTTTTGGGCTTGGGATTCTGTAAACCATATTATATTCATTGTATTCATTTCTCATGCCCTGTACGCTTAGATCTCTCAGATCTGCTGAAATGATGAACGATAGAAACGTGATGAAAGAGATGAAAGTGTAATACTAGAGATTGGACCTGGGGAAACCAGGTTATTGGCTTATAAAGTTATTAATTTGTTCTATTCCAAAAGTAGAAAAATAGTAGCAACTAGAAGCAAGGAAAGTGGATTAATTTCATGAATTGTTATTCATTTTTACTGGCCCATCCATCTGTTAACTGTCTTAGTCCCTTACTATGAATGACAAAGGAAATCTGGTAAATTAAAGGTTACCCATGCTGCACCACTTGGGTAAACAAACAAACAGATCAACAAACAAACGAAACCACTCTCACATCCAGCTCGTATCTCCACTCCTCCTACAATCTGGCAAGCCCGGTCTCCCTGGACACAGCAGGTGAGGTGGGCTATGGGCTCTGTGAAGCTGGGGATGAAGACTTTGGAGATCCTGACGCTCTCGTTCTGTGCAAGGCTGCTGTGGAGAAGGCGTTGGTCAAGGTGCCACTGTATGTGAACATCTTGTCCCTCAGTGAGGAGACAGTCATCTCTGATGACACAAGAGGCTGTCACATTTGACCCTGAGGTCACCAGAGGGGTGGACGTCTGCACCTCCGCACACAGGGACTGAACATCTGAACACAGGGGAAAGATGACGGGAGAAGATTGCATCACCATGAAAGGAGGTGGAAAGGTCTTGTGAGCCACAAAACAAATGACTAATTTTGTGTGATGCTGCAGCACAATTCATAGTTCTTCATGAGTCTTTGACATTACCTCAGCAGTTCCAAAACCTGTGGAAACCCTTCATTGCAATGTTTCAAAACAACTTCAGAAACAATGGTGATTTGACGTGTCTAATAACCAATTGTCCTTGTAACTGTTGGTGCCATTTAGAATCACATATTTATTCAGACAGCGGCATAGCTCACCATTTGTTGTTCTGTTCACTAATGCCAGCAGTGTAGCAAGCACTGATACAAAGGCTGGTGACATACTGACACAACCTGCTAGGAATAGAACAGAAGAGAGTGATTGTAAATAATAAATAATAAAACTACATTGCGACTCAGTGGAATCAAAACATTCACATTTTCTGGTGTGTGGCAATTAGAGGAAGGAAAATGATTATGGAACTTAATCATTCCCCAGTATCAGCATGGTGGTCCTACTTAACATTAAAAGTTGGCAGAATATACTGTACAACTGAACTAAAATTATGTAAAGTAACAAGCTTTGTTGCTGTCAAACATGGAGTACTCACCATTCCACAATCATATAAAACTTGATGATAACTTGGGGACTTTGGTGGGTACTCTTCAGGTACACTGTGATAAATGTCCATGTACCACTGGCAAGATGGCTGCCCTCAGGATATGCCTATGCCTCTGTGTGGTCTGAGAAGGAAATAGAAATCAGTTATTGTCTGTCATGTAAGCTGGTTGTTGCTGTCGTTCCCTGGAAGTGGTCTGGATGTCTGGTTTCTGCTGTGTGGTTTCACACAGACTCACTGGTGGTATCACCGTTCTGGGAACACAGACACTGATGCCAGGCAACTGAAACCGTTGTGAAACTTCCTGTTCCCCTCTTGCCTTAAAACAATAACTTGCCTCACCCTCATCAAGGTTATTTGGATGGGAAAATGTATGCAGTGTAAAAACAGCATTCTTTGAGGTTAATGAACAAGACCAATATCAGAGAAGACATAGGGTCTTTTTAAGAGCAGCAGAGCATGTATTATTTTATTTTGTGTGTTTCTCTCATGGCAATTCATGATCAGATTTATACAACTTCATGATCAATTTTACATTCCATGGTCAAAAAGGAGTAGGAAGAAGAAACATCATATTTTTACCTGCCCCTGAAACATAAACAATAAGAATTAGATGATCTGTCAATTACAGATACTTAACAACCAGTACTTTCCTTTGCATGATAATTTAACAACAAAAAATAATAATAATCAAATCAAAAACCATACCTATTGATTATCTATTAATATAATACACCTATTACCTGACTTCTTTACATAGATAATTACTCTTTCTTTATGCATTGTTTTTAACTGATTTTTTTTAAATTAAATTTTTTACTATTTATACAACCCATTAATTCTGTAGAGAGTTCCATAATTTGACTCCAACAACTGAAGTGTACTGCTATTAGTTTTTGCAAACTGATGTTAAAAATTAAATTTCCTTATGTGATCTTTATTATTATTATTATTTCCTTCTGTGGTCCTCTAAAAACAAACAACTTGAAGATTTTCTGGCAATAATCTGCTTTTTGCCCTGTACATAACTAAAGTCTGTAGCTCAACTAACTTTTTAAGTTTCATTATTCCAGACTTAAATAGTCTTTTGGTGTGTTCTCTTGAATCTACGTTATGAATAGGAGTGGAAAGAACACAGCCATGTCAATGCTGTTTTCCTTTTCCCCATTTTCTGATTGTCCAGTGCACATTTTTTATTGTATTTATTGTACTGTGTTTTATAACATTATATTTTATAACACTGTATAGTGTCTAACGATGTGGCCACAGAATTAGTGAAGCAGTTGAGATGGGGAAATGGCCAGAGAGAATCATCTATACTACAGTATGTGAGGGAATGTAGTGGAAGCATGGCGTGGGAGTATGGAAGCCTCCGATTCATTGCTTATCAGCTGCATGCATAAAGACCTCCACTTTGCGGCCTTCTTTTCAGAGTCTTTTAGTGTAAAGAGCTAATTGCCTCTGTTAATGTGCATCTCTGCTGCCTGCCTTACAATGAGGGAGTAAAACGTATGTACAATATATGCAGTGATTCTTTTTCAACTGCCATGTTGCTCTGAAACAATTATTTTATATTAACAAGTAATATGATTCCTTTAAAACACAAAGTGAGAGTCAATTTTCCATTCAAGCAGCGTATGTAATATATTTTCTTGCCGTGACTATGTTGATAATGATCAAAAGTGATTTGGACATACTTTTAACAGTCATACTATCATATACATATACTTGTCATACTCATGTGGAAACTCAATGATACCCTGATAACCTGGTATGATAGGAACACTGAGTCACTGGAATACTGTGAGACAATGCAGACGATGTTTGCTGTTGCATGTTGACGTATGACATGACACCCAACCATTGTCTAGCATACCTATTCTGTATTTCCAATCCTATTGTGGTACAATGTCATTACATCCTCTTTCCTGATTGAGAAATATCCTCTCAGGGCACTGCAACAACAATTCTGTCTATTTCTCCTTTTCCCTTCCTCTTCAAATCTTAACTTTTCTATTTTCTTGACTTGACTTGACTTGAACTTGACTGTTTCTACACAAACAACACAGTTTTGGGTATAAAAGCCTACACTTCCCGGTGTAAATATTCCCCTGGGTCATGGTGACTTGGCATCTATTTCTTTCTCATGTTAAAAACAAGAACAAAAAAGAAAAAGAAAATATGAAAGCAAAAGCTTCAACAGTACATCCTCTTATTTCATGGATAAGCATGAGGACATTTAAACTGAACCAAATGTTAAAATGAGTAGATCATGTCCTCTATTTCTTATCCTCCCAATTAAAGAATGAAAGATGTTTATTACAAATACAAATCAATAAAATATGTGACACTTAAGTCCATCTCACATATCAATATGACTACATTCTCAGAACAAAACCAGGACAAAGTCAATTGTTAAAAAGTTTCCAGGCAGGTTCAAGCCTGAGTGTCTGGTGCCACTAACAAACAGTAAATATTATTTATTTTATTTCATTTTCGTTGCGGCTCATGTGTCAGGTACAATCATAATGAAAGGAACAGTAAACGGCTTGATGTGAAGATAGAGAAAAGCAATCAGAGAGTAGCACCACTCACCACACACAGCTAGCGGGGCCAGAGAGGGCTTTCATCAGCTCTGATGAAGATAGTGTCAGATGGAACAGGCTCACTGAATGGAGCTCAGAGGGCCCTTGTGTTTAAGCAAGCATCCACATCCTTGTTTTGAATTAGCTTTAGCGCAGTGGAGCTGTGCAACCACCAAGATGGATCACATGACATTGAACAACACTAGGAAAGCAAGGGCTTTTGAGGCATGTACTGTGTGCTTTGGGAAATTAGATTATATATGTTTTGGTATAATAACTGGTATGATATTTAATGCCCTGTGATGGATTTTACATGATTGATTACATGATTGTCTGGAGATTATCAGAGATTTTAAAAGACTTAATGCAAAACATAACCTATTTATTTGTTGTTTTTTGTGTGTTGGCTGTAAGCCGACACACCAAGGAGAGGGAATCCTTTTTGTCCGTGCTTATATCTGTCCTGCTGTCGTGTTGTTGACCTGCAATTCCGTTGCTGCTACCACAAGAGGCAATAGTCCCAGAACATCAAAACCAAAAGACTCCACAGATTTCCTAGGTCAGCGGTGGCCGAGTGGATAGTGTACTGCCCATCACGGCGAAGGTTGTGAGTTTGATCCTTGGTGTGGACAATACCAAGGTACCATGACATATTTTGTCACTGGACGTTGTAGAAGTTATGTAACGAGCGTGGGTCACATTTGTTAATTATAGACCCTTTTACAGCCTAGTCAGCACAAGTAGCCTATGCGCGCATTCTTGAAACCGTAGCAGAGGAAGACAGACGAAAGTTTGAAATATATTTGTGAACCACAAAAATACATTTGTGAAACAAGAATTTATTTGTGAATCACCAAAAAACATTTGTGAAACAAAAATTAATTTGTGAACCACACAAATGTATTTGTGAACCACACAAATGTATTTGTGAACCACAAAAAAAACATTTGTGAAACATGTGGTGTATATTGACAAGTATTGAAACAGATCTAACCCCATAGTCCTAGAACCCGGTAAGCCAGGACCAACGCACAATTTTTTTGGGGGTGCGCTTTCAAAGCATTGGTATTTTTATATGTAAAAAAGATATAGGAAAACAGTAGCCTAGGCTACTGAGCGAATAAGAGGGCAATAATGGGCCGAAACAACCACGCTTTAGGGACACACTAAATACACTACAGAGCCATTATATGACAACAATGGCCAAGCACCACGAAGAGGAATGACAGAACTATAAAATACACCCCCTTAGGCCTAGCACTTTTGGGGGCGGGCCTGGCTCCCTAAGGCCCTTCAGAACTTGATGATGGAGGTGTAGAAGAGGACCATCATTGTCTTTGGCATGTTGAATTTCTTCAGCTGCCTCAGGAAGTAGGCTACATCCTCTGCTGTGCTTTTTTAGCATTTAGCATTGAGGCATTTTTGTACATTCACGTGTTACAATTCTCATTATTGATCCTGATGTGTGTAATATTATGTAGGCTATAACAATAATATGTTGGGTCTTGTAATTGATTGCACCAAACATGTCTATAATCATAATAGCATAATGAAATTCTCACGTTGCAACATGTGACGTTATGCCTCCAACACACTCCCACATATTCAATATTTATATATTTACACAATTCTATTTTATCAACATAACACGAGGATCCTTTCTCCATAGGCTATAATGTAAAAGTCAAAAACAGAATTGCTTTGTGGGTCATCTGCACATTTGCAAATTGATTATTTTACTGTTCTAAATGTAGAGCATAACCAGAATTGTTTTGTGTTTTTCCATGTAAAAATAGTTATTGTTATTTTCCCAGGAGGACAGAACAGCAACAGAGACCCCATCATCGTATGGCCATGAGTACCACACCTCACAAACTGTGGACTTCAGCCCAATTGCGGGCATTACTGTATGAGACTCACCCCTTCCCCAGGTTTAGACCTAAGGGGGGGCGACATTCAGGCTATAAGAGACTCTATGATCATGGGGGGGCTAACCAAAGCTCTCTGATCTGTTCATACACAGGAAAAACAGGCCCAGACCAAACCAACCACAAGGAGCACTCAGATGGAGGTCCAGTCCAGAGGAAAGACTTCCTGGATCCATGCGTCACAGTGTGAGAAGATCCACGAGCACAACTGTGAGTCCAGATGAAGATGCTACTGATCTGGGCTGAGTTTCCCAGACGCATCGTAGCGCTACGTTCATCGTAAGCTACGGCGTTCATCATAGCGCTACGATGAACGTAGCGCTACGATGCCTCTGGGAAACTCAGCCCTGCTGTGTTCTTCTGTCCCTCACCCCGACACCGTCTGCAGGACAAGAACGAGAGGCAGATGTCTGCCCCCAGCCAATGAGCCACCAGCGACCAGGAGGATTCAGGAGACCACAGTGTCCCGGAGCCTGACCAGATGTGTCTTATCTTAAATATAGTAGGCTTATCTTAGATCAACTTATATAAGGCCTATAAACTGTGCTATCTTAAATATAGTAGGCCTATCTTAGATTAACTTACATGAGGCCTATAAACTGTGCTATCTTAAATATAGTAGGCCTATCTTAGATTAACTTACATAAAGCTTATAAACTTGCATTCTCTACTAACCAAATTGGTGTCAGGCAGATTTAATATGTCCTGATGTATTAGACCAAAAATTATTTGAATGCAGTAAGTTACGATTATAACGTGGAGTAGCTGACCATGCTTGAGGAAAAAAAAACACTACACACCACACACACACACACTCATAACATTCCAATGCTCTGAGAAAAATGAGTTTTCACACATTCTTCCTGACAGCAGTTGGCCTCTTCAACAAGGCCCAGGACCCACAGCACTGTCATTTTGTGCATTATTGTGGCCTGCGCTGTATGTTTATATTGTATTGAATTGTAATTGCCACTTGTATTTTGCACTGTCCTGTCTTGTCCTTCCACATTGGTGCTGCTGACACACACACACGCGCACACACACACACACACACACACACACACACACACACACACACACACACACACACACTATTCCGATGCTTGGAGAAAACATCTTTAAATGTTAAAAGTGAGTTTCAACCCATTCATGATGCATAATTTTCAATATGCATCATGTAACATTATGCCTCCAACGCACACTCACATATTCAATGTTTATATATTTACAAAATTATATTTCTATCCACATAACATGAGGATCCTTTCTCCACAGGTTATAATGTTAAAGTCCAAAACAGAATTGCTTTGTGGGTCATCTCCACATTTGCAAATATTTCCCACCCTAATTGTGAAACATGACCAGAACTTCTTTGTGGGTCATCTGAATATTTGAAAATAGATTATTTTACCATCCTAAATGTAGAACATGACTAGAATTGTTTTGTGGCTCAACTGTACATTTGCAAATAGGCTGTTTTACCACTCCAAGGATCCACTCTAAAATTTAATGGGTTGTACTGTAAGTTGGCCCATGCTACACCCCTCAACCCGGGTGTCATGAAAATCGATCTGGGAATTTTGGCTCTGTTGCTGGGGCAGAGGTAATAACAACTTTATAGAGCCCCCTCCAAAAGCATGGAGCAAGACCCCAGGTTCTCCAGCATGCCCTTTGAAGCATCAGACCTAAATCCACGTGTCCTTCATAACAGGCCTGGCATACCCTTTGTTGCTGTGGTAATAGAAATAGCTTTTTTAATGTGATTGTAAACTGTGCCTTGACCCCTAAGGGCACTCAGAGCCAGTTGCCATATCAGGTTTATTAGCTTATTAAATCATAAAATGTTCCTCTGAGGTTTCAAGCAACTCACCCACCCACTCAACTTTTAATCTAACGGCTGTATCCCCCATGTCCTCGCTTCCGCCTCCTTGGAAACATAATGGAAGCTAACTGTTCATCAGAGGCTGCCAGAAAAAGAATTAAAGCGACACACAACTAAGTCACTGAATGGAAATCAACAGAGTAAAGAGAAGTAGACACTAATTAAAAATGCATTAACTGATTATCGTGCAGTTGACACATTTTGCTTGATCTTTTTCTCTAATCAGCAGCAATGACTGAAAGTACTTTCCATCTACGGGTATTACATGCTACATTTCAGTGAGCTGTAAAATTAGCTCAGCGCCTGAAGCAAACTTGCTCTGATGAAGCCTCTTCCTTGCTTGATTGCGATTCCCCTGTATGTACTGCATTTAATAGGACAGTCTCCCCCTTGAACAAATTAGCATTGATGAACCCCAAATTAGACATAGAAAGGATCTGTGGTTTTTATTTTA
This sequence comes from Borostomias antarcticus, assembly GCF_949987555.1. Classification (NCBI taxonomy): domain Eukaryota; kingdom Metazoa; phylum Chordata; class Actinopteri; order Stomiiformes; family Stomiidae; genus Borostomias; species Borostomias antarcticus. The sequence continues at coordinate 24,851,350 of NC_140243.1, forward strand.
TGTGGATCTAAATGCATACGTTCTGCTATACAAACACTCTAAACAAATTTGTTACTTTCCTGTTATCAAAGTTTATCCCCGACAGGAAAGCCTGCTTTCCTTTCTGTGCTCAGACAGTAGTTGTAGGAAACAGGGCTTTGGCTGCCGCTGCATGCGCTTACAGACGATATCGGTCTCTGAGAAGCTTGGGGGAGAGAGCAGGCGAGAATGGGTCAAACAAGCTTAGACTCACGCTCCTGCTCCTTACATGCACCCAATCCACTCCTATCTAGTACCTGTCACACACTGGCTGCAAAATGGAATTGACTATTGATTTCCCCCTTACCACAGGTCAGTGGGCTGGCAGGCTGTGGGCGCTGAGAGGGGAGGACAAGAAGAGAGGGGACCATGCTAAAAACAAACTCTTATTAACCACACCGCGTCTCTGGGGATTGTGTGTTAGGCGGGGGAATACTTCTGAGGAGCTGTGTTAACATGATGCAATGTGGACAGGGTCAGGGCAGCTTTAAAGTAAACGGTTGTCTACAGAGCAGGAAGGACACCTGTAAACGTACATAACCTATACAGTTATGGGTTGTTCTATAAGTCATATATTTGCTTGTATGAACATGTGCTATAAATTTAAAATCGACTTTGACTTTGACTCATACCTAGATATTCTACTCTTATATTCTTCAAGATGGAGGGTTATGAAAGTAACTTGCGGGCAAGCTTCATTGTCATATCACAACAGCTAGTTAATGTCTTTATCTGTTTACATGTTAGCTGATCTCTCAGACCCTGCCTAAGGTAATCAGATAGCACACATAAGAGCAGAGTATGTTATCCCAAGCTACCAAAAGACCCACACAAATATACTACATACAGTAGGCACACACACAAACACATTCTCTTGATCTTCCAAATGTAGGCAGGCAATTTGCAAATCAGGGGAAACAGCGTGACACACTTTTACTTCACCTCCACAGCATCAAACAGACCATTAACACTGGCCGTGTGCACTTGAATACCCAGAACAGAAAATCAACATGCTTTTACATTAAGCCCCATAAATAATGTCATGCTTTGCCTCGATGTGTGGTTGAGAGGTGCTTCACTGTAGGGCTTTGCAGACCCTGTCATCTCCCTGAGAGAATTCACCAGAGCGTAACTGGGGCTGAGTCACATGGTGTGAAAGTGAGTCGAAGCTTTAGTCGTCTTTGATGAAGCAAGCAAGATTAATCAGGATTACTCAGGTTTGGGCCAAGGTTGGCTCCAGCACAATTGTTGTAGTTAATTCTGTCTGTCTGTCTGTCTCTCTCTGTTGTACAAAAGATACGCTGTGAGGCCACAGCAGAGGCCACCTGTTGAAGGTTATAAATGAGCCATGAGTGGCAAGGGAAATTATTTGAACAGAAATCAGAGCGGAACATTCCAGTTCTTTTATTCTTCCTTGCTGCTAGGGATGAGTTCCCTGATCATCAAAAGCCCATCCAAAAATCTTGGTCATAAAAATTGTATCATATAGTGCATTTCCTACTACTCCTTCCATGACCGCTCTCTCCAGGTGGGCTGGAATGCCCTATCGATGACAGGTCCCCCTCACCCTCCATCCCAACCCACCCAGCGTCCACATGACATGATGTATGGCACCTAGCCTCTCCTAAGAAGCCCAGTTAATTGCTTCACTTTGTTCGGTCACTTACTTTCCTATTTACGTTCTGGACAGGCGCTCATAGCCGGCTCCCTCTCCAGCTGAGATTGATTTATGGACCGTTCAGCGTAACCTTATCCGTCTCCCATTTTGCACCCCTCAAATGCCTTTCAGGGGGAGATGAAAGCCAGGAGTGACAATACGGTTGTAGGCCCTTCCACTGAAGGCCGAAGCAAACCGTTGTTTCAACTACAAAAAAAATATTTAAATAAATGTGAAATACATTTTTATTATATATCAAATTGTATTATTCTACAACAGAACATTGCAATAATTCTCTCCCCTTGTTAGTGTCAGGGAGGGACTGTGCAACACTCATGTCATTGATATGCCAGAAGTCAACCCTGTGTTGCAGCAGTGTGCACTGCAGTATGATCCAATTGGATAACAGCCTGTGTACCAATAGATGACACTGGGAGCATACAGGGCCCTGAGGGGAGTTAATATTTGAGCATTACGAGTCCCATTAAATTGATAGCAACAGAGAGGGGCATTTTGGGAATCTGTAAAACTGTCAAAGATGATCCATTCTGATAATTGTAAGGGTGCATTGATCTAAGATTTAAAGATCATAATGCAGTCTCAGATTCACAAGCCAATTTCACAACAATCACAAAGCAATTTCAGAAAATATACTTTTTTTTTTTTTTACTGGCACAGTAGCTCTCTCATATCAACAAGCAGAGAGTCTGTAACAACATTGGTCATTTCTGCAACTCTCAGCACGATGGTTGCGTCTTTCAGGCAATCGCTTCATGTCCAGCCATGGAACTTGGTCCTGGTCACGGGTCCCGAAGAGATGATCTTGGTTCTCGCTTTTGGATTTCTACCAACAGTACCTATTTTAGCGTGAACCCTGCTATCATCAACAGTGGCAACTTGATCAGCAACATCTCTGTACCCATAACCATTGTAACCTTCATTACTATCGCTCCCTTCATCAACAGTGGTGACTTGATCAGCAACACCTTCATACCCATAATTGTAACCTTGATCACTATAGCCCCCATCATCAACAGTGGTGACTTGATCAGCAACATCTCTGTACCCATAACCATTATAGCCTTCATTACTATCGCTCCCGTCATTGACAGTGGCGACTTGATCAGCAACATCTCCATACCCATAATTGTAACCTTCATTACTATAGCCCCCATCATCAACAGTGGCGACTTGATCAGTAACATGTCCATACCCATAACCATTGGAACCTTCATTGCTATAGCTCCTGTCATTGACAGTGGTGTCTGGATCAGCAATATCTTCGTACCCATAACCTTCCTTACTATAGCCCCTGGGCCATATGAACCCTCTTTTAACATCACCTCTTCTGGGGAAAGACTGATCCATAACAGAATCACCAGCATGATAGACAAATGAGCTAGACTTGTATTGACCTGGGTTTCTAATCAAGTCAAACTTGACAGGGGCCTCTCCCACATTAATCAAAGGGGCATAATTTCTGACTGGTTTCCAGCTTGGCTTAAGGCTGTCAACAGCTGATGCTCTGGGAGAGAGAATGGACCAGCTGGTGGAGGGTCCAGACAATCTGGGATCATAGCCATGGTGATTCAATGTTAAAGGGTTGGGTTGAAAACCACTGGGGCCGGCTTGTCCATAGGCCGAGGGGCTCAGGGAGCCTACTCTTTGGTGGTACTGGCCTTGGTAGGCCATGATAGGTTCTGCCTCAGCCTCTCTAGGGCCATCATTATTTTCATAGCGTACTGGTCCTCTGGGCAGATGGTTGCCGTCTGAACTCCCACGATGTGTAAGTCCAAGTGGATCGGGGGATCCAGGGTATCCCAGTCCCATGGCAGCCGCTTTGGCTAAAGCAGAAGAACAACACTATCAGCTGAATTATGAGAAATAAGGAATTAACCCGCTTCTGTATTTAGCCATCCATGTGTAAAAAAAAACCCCCAAAAAACCGTACATAATGTAATGCAAAGAAGCACAGACCTACCTCTTGCAGTTTCAGCACAATATACACCTCCTGCTAATGCAGAGCGAAGCAAAAGGACACTAAAATAAAATAACATCACAATTTAACATCTTAAATGTGGAATAAAGATTAGTAGTCTTTTCTCAATTTCTCCCTCCCCCTCCAAAACCCCCACAATTGATAAGAAAGTGTTCTACCTCAGATAAACTCCCAAAGCTAGATGCATCTTTTCAGGTCATGTGGGAACAAACTACTAGGTTAACAACCTACCTAACAGCCTAATGATTCAAGCACCACAGCCACCTTTTGACTTCCAACTTCAGCCTCCAACCTTCCCTGCCTTGATTAACTAATTATGGGCAGCTGGGTTGTCATAGAGACCAAAACCCTAAACACAGAATTCGCTCAATCATTAAGCAAATTGCTTCATTACACCAGCTGATTAAAAGAGCGCGAGAAGGATAAAGGAGTCTGCCTAGCAGCAGCTCATTGTGTCCTCTTTCTTAATTGGTTAGTTTCGGAGGTGTGTGAGGGTCAAATAAAGGTTTTCATAGAGTTGAATATATATGAATAAGATTTCTTTGTAGCTACCAGGCACTTAAAAGAGTTCATGTTAGCTCTAAAATACTGTAATAAGCAAAATGTTTAATAGCTTGGAGAGCTTGTTTAATAAATACATGTATGGTTTAACCATTAGGCCTAACACAGAAATATATTAGGCCCTACTTGTCTTCAAAGTATAAAATTCATACACTGCAGAAGAACGATGAGACGAAACTGAGAACATAAACATGCGGATAATGCTCATAATCCCCAGTTCTCCTAATAACATAGGTCTACATTTCTGTTACCATGGCAACCACTAGCCTAAATTTCAATCCCCAGACTTTGGCTGCATCAGTTACCTGTGTAGGTAGGCTATAATAAATAACAACTTTTCATTTCATTGACCTTTATTTAACCAGGCTTAGAGCCATTGAGATTCAAATCTCATTTTCAAGAGCAACCTAGCCAAGAATGGCAGCAGTATAAAAAATTTAATACAATAGGCCTACACACATTAAAAACAATAGATCAACAAAAGTGTCATACAGTAGAAGTGCAGGGAAGCCATATAATCCTATTTCAAAAATTACTTATCAATAGAGTCTGTTTCTACAGATTTCACCATGCCTTTAAATGCAGAAGCTATGCATACTGGCTGCGTGCGAGCTAGCCGGCGCATGCATGCTGAGAGAGAGAGAGAGCGAAAACGCCATGTTCATTCTCGATAATTCTGGGAAACTTGTCCTCTCATTTCGTGTCTAGCTGAGACTGCGGCTCCCGTCAGATTCAGCGATGCATGAGACTCAGACCAGTATGACCATTCCTGACACTTCGTGGGAAAGCCTCGTCATCTCATTTGCATGTCTAGCTGAGGTCGTGACCTTCGTCAGACTCAGGGATGCATAAGAACCAGACAGTGTTTGATTGAGGGCATCATACAGAGTAGCTAATTGTGAGCTAGGCGACTCTTGCATTTGTGAAATAGAGCACGAATGCACACAACAGGCCGACTGTTGATAAGGTTGAGCGTCAGTTTCCCAAAAAACACCCAAGGAGCCTCGCCTCGCCTGCTCATGTTGACATGGCTAGACGAGGCTGCCGTCAGTTCTCCCCTCTCACACTATCTGTCCCTCAAAAGTGAGACCGGCTGGTGTCACGTCTGCTTAACATAACTCAGGGGAAGACACAGCGGCCCGAACTTGCTGGCGTGTTAGAACCTCACCGGCGAGACCTACGGTTGTCACATCTGCTGATACAGCAGGGAAGACTCCGTGGCTTGGAACACACCAAACTTTTCCGATGGGACCGGAGCCCTCCGGCTCGGTCCCATCGTACTCCCTAACGGACGTGTTAATACAACGGACAAGTTAGTACATTACCGCCGAGACCTGCAGTCGTCATGTCTGCTGTTTACGCGGGGGAAGACTTTCGCGGTTCGAGCTGGAGACGTCAACATTTTCAGATGGGCCGGTAACTAATAGCTGGACCCATCTTACACACAACCTCAAAACCTCTCCGTGCGAAGGAGCTACAATACGGTTGTTGCTTGTTGCTTGACTAGGCACCCAAGAGATGCAGACAGTACAATCAAAAACAATAACTGTATTTTTATTGTCGCCTTAATGGAAACGTCCCCACTGCCGCTCTTCGAAGATGGGGGCAAGGCAAGATAGTCACGCATCTTGGCGCACTGGGATTATGTGCGTCACTTCTGTCCCCGAGCCTGGAGGTGGGCAACCGCACCGGTCGGGACACTCTGACCGGTTGGGCAGGGAGAACATTCCTGGCGAGACCTGTGGTCTTCATGTCTGCTGTTTCCACAGGGAAGACAGGGAACACGCGGCTTGAGTCGGACTCATCACAGCTTTCCGATGGGACTGGAGCCCAGATAAGGACGGTCCCGTCGTACTCACCAACGGCCCAGTTAGTGCCGTACCGGTGAGCTCTGCGATCGTCACGTCTTTTAGCAGGAAAGACTTCGCGGCTCGAGCCGGTTTCAGTTTTCCGATGGGACCGGTGCCCCGATAGGGACGGTCCCGTCGTACTCACTAACGGGTGGGTCAGTAGCCTACAGTCTCGGCCAGCTCTGCGGTCACGTCTGCTATTTTAGAAGGAAAAGACATCGCGGCTCGAGCTGAGCTCATCACAATTTTGGCCGGCCCGGCCCGGTCCTGTCGTACTCACTAATCGGACAAGTTAGTAAATTACCGACGAGACCTGCTGTCGTCACGTCTGCTGTTTCCGCAGGGAAGACTTCTGTGGCTCGAGCCGGACCCACGTAGCTGGTTGTTTGGGCAGGTTACGCTCTATTTAGACATGTAACAGCCGCACCCAACAACCAGATTCACTTAACGGAGGGTCGAAGAGGACGTTCTTGTTCTCTTCACGCAGACCGGTTAACGACAACCTAGAGGCAGCCCCGTCGCAGCCACAACCTCTGGGAGGGGAACGACAAGATGATGTGCAGCTTCTTCCAGTAGCTTCGAAAGACCCGGGCCTGGGATCACTGGATGACGAGCCACTAGCATCCTAGGCTTCTGAGGGTGAGTCGTTGTCGGCCTCAGAAAACTCCTTCGCCTCATCAACGGACGGAGGATGGGACAGCATCGGCGCAGGCTGCTGAAGCGGACCGCCGACATCATCCCCGTCTGAGCTGCCCTCCGCGGGTACAAGATCTTGGTTCCCTAGCGGTGGCGGCAGGCAGTCGAAGAACTGTGCCATGTGAAGCCTTTCCAGAGAACGTGGGTCTGGCCGTCAGGAGACAGCATCAGAAGCACCCTGGCATACTGCGGCCCCATGCAGCGGAGCAGAGTGGATATTCCACTTCGCTAGGGGGCGCCGCAACTGCAGAATCTTTCCAGTAGACTGGGTAGCGCTGTCCGGGGTTCCAGAAGGACGCCGCCAACTTCATGGTGAGTTGCTGCGTCATCTTCGGGTCTTCTTTTCTCAGTCGTACTCACGAAAATGGAAATTTCAAAGGAGCAGCTGTGCAGGCGAAGCCCGCTTATACAGTGGTGCACCGTACCTGGTTGGACACAGGTGCGTGTATGTTTTTTTTTCTTTAGTCAATTGTAGCTAGCTAGGTTTTGTCCCCAGAACGCCAACTCTGCTTGCATGCCGTCCACTCAGTGGCCACCCGAACGTGCCCAGAAGACCTGTGACGAGGGGAACGCAGAAGACACAACCAGAGAATGAATCAGCGCCCACCGACAGAACAACAAAACCTCAACATAGAACGTAACGTAAAATACAATAAACAGAACTGGTGATTTTCTGTGAAAAACATATGGTATGGATTGTAAAGCGTTGATGTATGTAATGTGTAGGCTATGTGTAGCAGAGAGATGCTAGCGCTACTGCGTGTGCACCCACAGTATAGGTAAAAACTGTCTGCAAAGGGGTGTGTGTTTATGCGTGTAAAAGTCTGTGTCAGCCGCCCCGTCACAGAGTGACTAGATCCTGGAGTGTAAGTTTGAAGGCTATTCCATGCAGATGCAGGTGGAGAAAACATAAAGGCCTTCTTTTCCAACTCACTTGTAACAAACCTTAAAGGGCCATGATATACAGTAACCAATGTCTGGAGACAATGGACTGATGCATTCATGTAGCAGATCATCATGGTCAAGAACAGGCAAGAAAGTCACTTCAACCTTCGTCTGACATCTAGAGAAAAAACTCAATTATTTTCCTCTAAACCTCTAAAATAAAACTTACATTTCAACATTTTCCCAAGACTCTGTGTACTGTATGAGGCTTAAAAGAGAGGTGGCCATTAATTAAAAATCTTTTTTTTTTTTTTTTTTAAATCATCTCCTAATTAACAGTCATGAAAGATTGAAAGAGACACAATATTTCCCAAAACATTTTTTAGTGCCTAAAAACACTATAAATTGTAAATGAGTAATTCCTTTACAAGGAAGTATTCATCTAATCTGAGAAGCACAAAACATAATTATTAATAATTGTTTTATTCCATTTAAGACCATTGCTTTGACTGTCAAAATGGGAGGATGATAAAACAGAGCAGGGTTGTGGATGCATTTAATAATTCACCCAAATTATTTCTGTCAGGACTGACAAGCTAAACGGTGACTTGATTTAATTCTGTAATTGCACATTCACCTTTACCCTGGACCCATACTTTGGTAATTAATAGGGCCTACCATTATTTGAAAAGTGGCACCGCAAGTAATGGAATTCAAATTGAAGGTGATGTGAATGCCTGCTGAGCTAAGTAGTTCATCCTGAGGTGTCAGAGTAAAAATGTAATGTTGCCGAATATAATGGCACAATCTACAGCATGGATCAAGGACGTCCCATTGCATTGTTCCACCTTTCAGGAAGCATGTGTGCTTTGCTTTGTTGTGGCTGAACTCTCCTCTACCTGTACAGTTGTGCCTTATAGAGAGCACAGTCCACACTGTCGTGCTTTATAAAGAGCAGAGTCCACACTGTCGTCAAATTAAAGGGTGTTTGTCGAGGCTGTGCAAAAATAAATTGTCGGCTTAAATTGTTCCTGTTTCCAACTGATTTCCCCTCTAGGCTGACATTGGTGGACAGAGTATTAACACGATCCATATCCCAGGTGGACATACGTACAGTACGGGGGTTTATTTCATCGGCTCTGAGCTGGCCGAGGGTAGAGGGGGTCAGCTATGGAGGGTCAACGCCCCACCGCAGGGCGAGGCTGGCGTTCACATTCCCTCGATATAGCAAAACCATGAGCAGCGGGGTTGAGATGAAACAATACAGCAGTAATGGAGGGGGGCACAAATAAACCCTAACCTCACCATTAGAGGCATAATTAACATCCACCGCCAGAGATGTGTTTGCTGCTAATTTTCCAAACACATGTAAATATGTATCAAAATCAATTAGGCCTTGTAATGTGCAGTCCTCAGAGGATTGAGCACATCAAAGCACATAAGCACACAATCCAATTATGCGTGTTTACCGTGTAGATTGAATTGCTGAACATTGCCCTCTTAAGACCAATCCACAAATCAGTAAACTGTTTTTGCTGGAGCATGTCTTTTTAGTGGTGTGTGTGTGTGTGTGTGTGTGTGTGTGTGTGTATGTTCATTAATTTCCTGTTCAGTATAGAGGACCTTCAGAGATATCTTCATCTAAGTTGGTATTCTCCTCATTGGCCACGACAGCCTATAACCACCGGTTAATCTAGAGCCCATCATCACCAAAGGTTCAAGGTAAATTACTCATGACCCTCCTGATTTCTCAGGCAAGAGAAATCCATTTTTCTTCTTCAAACACCTCCTTCCGCCCTGGTTTCTACCTCTCCTCCATATTTTCATCCGCCTCCTCTTCCTCATCCACCTCCTCTTCCTCCCCCCGTTTCCTTTGCTGTAGTCACTAGACACCGGGCTCTTTGAGTTCCAGGGGTAGGGCTGCCCCAAA